>NC_043001.1:127305024-127395024 GCF_006345805.1 Octopus sinensis | reverse complement strand
AGCAGAAAACAGGTGAAATCTAATGAACCACAGGAAAGGAACAGCGATAACTTGCTCGATGAGAAACATACAGATGGTTTGGAAGATGACTATAAAACTAATGATGACATAACAGATGAGCAAAACACAATCTACGACAGCGTAAAGGCAAGGTTACCGGGGGACGATAGCCACATTATTTGCAACCTTAAAAATGTTGGTCGGTGGAAACTGAACCTAGAAAAGAAAAATGTGAATGAAATACTGAAATACACCAAAACAAAAAAACATCACAGAAACAAATAATTTGATCAAAGCAGAAAATGTGGGTGTTGATGTCAAGAAAAAGAAACATAATGGGAGTGACAAAAGAAAAGATCCATGGTGGAAAAGAAGAATACAGGCGGGGTTAGATATACTCTCGAAGGACATTTCTGTGTTAGAGCGAAAAGAGAAGGGGAAGCTTAAAAGCGAACAAAAGCACAGGGCACTGAACAGGAAGTATGATACAGAAAAAAAAGGGCCTGAAAGTGGTAATGGAGGAACTGAAATAACGCCCAGTTGAAAAGAAAGCAAAGATGGTAAGATACGATCAAAGAATGAAGGGATACCAGGAGAATAGGCTATTCAGAGTAGATCAGAAGAGATTCTACAAAGAAATAAATGGAGAGTGTACAGATGAAAAGTTGATACCAGATAACATTGAAAGTCAAAGGTTTTGAAGTGACATCTGGAGCAAAGACAAGGAACACAAGAATGATGCTGAATGGTTGCAAGAAGGGACATAAACAGTTGTCTGTCCAAAACAGGTAGAACTAGTCATTTCATTTAGGGAAGTGAAGGAAATCAGCAAAAAAATTGGCAACTTGAAGGCTCCGGGACCAGATGGAGTTTAAGGCTTCTGGATCAAAAGATTTGGTGAATGCCATGCGCGAATAGCTGCGCGGCTCAACACCTTGTTAAATGCCTATTTCTTTATTACCCACAAGGGGCTAAACATAGAGGGGACAAACAAGGACAGACATAGGTATTAAGTCGATTACATCGACCTCAGTGCGTAACTGGTGCTTAATTTATCGACCCCGAAAGGATGAAAGGCAAAGTCGACCTCGGCGGAATTTGAACTCAGAACGTAACGGCAGACGAAATACTGCAAAGCATTTCGCCCGGCGTGCTAACGCTTCTGCTAGTTCGCCGCAAATGCCGACCGAGTAACACCAGAGTAGTTGACAATGGGTACGACAGTATTGTGCTTGAAAAACATCGGAAAAGGCAAAACAGTAGACAGTTACAGGCCGACATCCTGTTTGCCACTTATGTGGAAACTATTGACTTAAATAGTCGCAGAGTCAATGTACAGGCATCTAGAAAAAATGAAGTCCTGCCACACGAGCACAAGAGTTGCAAGCGTATATGCAGAGGTACCAAGGATCAACACCTGGTTGACAAAACTTTACTTAGAGACTGCAAGAGAAGGAAAACTAACTTAGCCATATCATAGATCGATTATCGTAAGGCGTACGATATGAGCCCACATTCTTGGATTATGGAATGTCTGAACCTATTTTGTATTGCATCGAATGTTGAGTAGTTGCTTGGAAAAAGTATGGCGAAATGGAGGACGGAACTGACAACATATGGAAGAAGTTTAAGGAGAATAGAAACCTTAATTCACTGGTAGTGAACAGCTGACACCGTAGTACATCTCTAGCGTTAGAAGTTGTGCAAAGACAATAATAATAATAATAATAATAATAATAATAATAATAATAATAATAACTCTGTCTTTATTGGATACAAGCGTGGCAAAAACATTTGAGACAATACAAAAGTCAGCGGGAAAACGTAAAACCCGAAAACATTAATAATTTACTAAAACATCTCAGCAAACAACATCTCCAATAGATGAGGGAACATCACCCAGAGGCAACCAATGAACCCGACAGATCCCGATCCACCCTGCCCACCGAGATTACCTTCTCGAGTACTCCTCACTAATTTGTTTTCACTATAGGCACAAGGCCTGAAAATTTTTTTAATGCAAACGCTGCTCGGTTACACCAGCTCCAGTGTTCAGCTGGTGCCTGTTTTATCGATCCTGAAAAGTAAAAAGCAAAGTCGACTTCGGCGGAATTTGCACTCAGAACGTAAAGGTGGACAACTACTACTGCTACTACTACTACTACTACTACTACTACTACTACTTTCTTCTATAGGCACAATCCTGAAATTTTGGGGAAGGGGGTCAGTCGATTAGATCGACTCCAATACGTAACTGGTGCTTAATTTATCGACCCGAAAGGATGATTATTTCCCTGTACCGTTCTAATTTTGGCATTAGCCCGTCCTCATTCGTTTTGAGGTGGTACATTGGTGGTCGTGACGTTGGTAGACCATCTTCCATACATATACAGTGGAACCATGCCAAACTGGTGGACGTGTTTCTTGCGGTCATTCTTTGAATTTCTGCATGTTGTTGTAGATGGCTGCCACCGCCCAGTGTCGTTTCCCGCTTAATATATAAACTAAAACGAAACCCATTTCTTTATATATATATATATATATATATATATATATAATATATATATATATATGTATGTATGTATGTATGTGTGTGTGTGTGTGTGTGTGTGAAGGCGCATGGATCAGTGGTTGGAGAGTCGAGCTTACGATCGTAAAGTTGTGAGCTCGAATCCCGGACGGGGCTGTGTGTTGTGTTCTTGAGCAAGACATTTTATTTCACATTGCTCCAGTTTACTCAGCTGTAGAAATGAGTTGCGACGTCACAGGTGCCACGTTGTATCGGCCTTTGCCTTTCCCTTGGATAACACTAGTGGCGTGGAGGGGAGAGGCCGGTATGCATGGGCGACTGGTGGTCTTCCATAAACAACCTTGCCCGGACTTGTGCCGGCGGTGGGGGTAACTTTCTAGGTGGAATCCCATGGTCTGTGTCGTGACCGAAGGGGGTCTCATATATATACATATAAAAAAACAAACACCGGTTATCAAGCGGTGAGGAGAAACAAAAACACAAAGACGTAACCTCCCTACACACACACACACATAATGGAAAAGTGGAAAGCTGACCGTGGGATACGAACCTCAATTTCCAGTAGACATAACAATCGTTCTACCATTGAACCGAAGCAATCCTTCTATGTTATTAATCCCAAAGAGTTTTTCAACCAAATATTTACATGCTGCTCTTTATAGCTGTATGTGGTTTGCTTCGAGAACAATTATTCCAAAGGAGAAATATTCCGCATACTCTTGAAAGTTTATGAAATTCTTATGACGTCAACAATATATATATAGTGTGGAGGCGCAATGGCCCAGTGGTTAGGGCAGCGGACTCCCGGTCATAGGATCGCGGTTTCGATTCCCAGACCGGGCGTTGTGAATGTTTATTGAGCGAAAACACCTAAAGCTCCACGAGGCTCCGGCAGGGGATGGTGGTGATCCCTGCTGTTCTCTTTCACCACAACTTTCTCTCACTCTTACTTCCTATTTCTGTTGTACCTGTATTTCAAAGGGCCGGCCTTGTCACTCTCTGTGTCACGCTGAATATCCCCGAGAACTACGTTAAGGGTACACGTGTCTGTGGAGTACTCAGCCACTTACACGTTAATTTCACGAGCAGGCTGTTCCGTTGATTCGGATCAACCGGAACCCTCGTCGTCGTAACCGACGGAGTGCTTCCATCATATATATAGTCAATATATCATATACCCGAATAATAAGCCCACTAAAGTATAGAGCAGTAAAATACTGAAGCAATAAAGTTAAAGTCTGGTCATAGAGTGACCAATGGTTTTGCAGCCACAAAAACTGCAGCTTTGTGGACAGCTCATCAGACAAATTTAACTCTACAAAGACAAATATAACTTTTCACCTCTCGGATATAGAAAGTTGTTACGGTCAATTGGTCAAAAAATCGCCAGAGAATAAAAGGTCCGGCGTTGGTGAGAACTGGTTATCTCCCCTAGATCAGCAATTTGAGGAATAACGATCTATTTCTTGGCCTGCTAACGGATCGTAAGGACGCTTACGAGCTTAATCAGCGAACGGGGAATCCCAATTTTACTGTAGGTAGCACTTGAAATGGATAAACTGTGTGAATATTTCTTGGCGAGTATTCAGCGAGTCGGGTTTAAGGGAGTCTTTAAGTATTCTGGCTCGCTCAGATATATCGAATAGTGAGAAAGAGTGCTCAACACTGGATTAGGGGATAAATATCACTTATTCATGGGTTAACAAGACTACCATTGGTTTCATGTTGAGAGAGATGTCTCTCAACAATTATTTAAGTCTTACCAACGTCCCAAGAGACAGACTTGAATAATTGTCGGGTTATATATATCTGTCAGAAACGTTAGCACGCCGGGCGAAATGCGTAGCCGTATTTCGTCTGCTGTTACGTTCTAAGTTCAAATTCCGCCGAGGTCGACTTTGCCTTTCATCCTTTCGGGGTCGATTAAATGAGTACCAGTTACACACTGGGGTCGATGTAATCGACTTAATCCGTTTGTCTGTCCTTGTTTGTCCCCTCTGTGTTTAGCCCCTTGTGGGTAGTAAAGAAATATATATATATATATATATTTATATATACAATTGTCACATATTACATTTACAGATAAATTCCTCTACATAATTTCGAGGTCTCTTTCTTTCTTTTGTTATCTTACCGTTTTTATCAATAATATATCACCGTGACCGACCAGGCTATCAGATGTTGTTACACATCGCTGGTCACAATGCGCTTCGCATTGTTTTAGTCTTCAAATGACGCCACCCCGCTGGCTAAGCGAGCAGGCCAACAGAAGAAAGAGTGAGAGAAAGTTGTGGCGAAAGAGTACAGCAGGGATCGCCACCACCCCCTGCCGGAGCCTCGTGGAGTTTTAGGTGTTTTCGCTCAATAAACACTCACAACGCCCGGTCTGGGAATCGAAACCGCGAGTCCGCTGCCCTAACCACTAGGTTATATATTATATAAATGCTGGTAAAGAGTGGGTGGCGGCAGAGTGTTTCTACTAGAGAGAAAGAGAGAGGGTGGAAGAAAGAATAAAACAGAGAGGGAGAAAATTTTGACATTCACTATTATTAGGGAAGAAAAGCGGCAAGCTGGCTGAACCGTTAGCATGCTGGCAAAAAGCTTAGTAGCTTCCGGTTTTATGTTCTGAGTTCAGGTAGCGCCAAAATCGACTTTGCATTTCATCCTTTCGAGGTCGATAAAATATGAACCAGTTGAGCACTGGCGACGATGTTATCAATTAACTCCTTCCTCTAATATTTCGGGCCTCGTGTCTGCAGTAGGAAAAATTATTAGGGGAGTATACAGCAGAACTTGTAGAACACCCAATAAAATATTATATTCTCATTAGACTGCGGCCATGCTTGGACACCATCTTGAAAGCTTTTTAAACGAATGGTTCGACCCCAGTACTTAAAAAAAATTTTAAAGCCTGGTACTTATTCTATCGGTTTCTTTTGCGGGGACGTAACACACCAACACTGGTTACCAAACGGTGGTGGTGGTGGGGGGATGGCAAACGTCTCATATATATATGTGGCCTCTTTCAGTTTACGTCAACCAAATCCACTCACAAGGCCTTGATCTGTCCGAGGCTATAGTAGAAGACACTTGCCGAAAGTACCACGCGGTGGGACTGAATCAAGAACCATGTGGTTGGGAAGCAAGCTTCTCATCACACAGTCAATCCTGTGCCTACCTGATGGAATTTAATTTAGGACTTACGAGCAGGTTCAAATCCCGACCCGGTGGACTTGGCCTTATATTCCTCCGGCGTTGATAGAAATAACTACTAGTAATGCTGAGGTGTTAATTCAGTCGACTATGACCCAGCAGTTGCTTACGTAATTTTACAACAATTATTTTCAATATTATGTTTAAATATAAGGCGACGAGTTGGCAGAATCGTTAGCACCCCCGGGCAAAATGCTTGGCGGCATTTCGTCCGTCTTCACGTTCTGGGTCCAAATTCCGTCGTGGTCGTCTTTGCCTTTCATCCTTTCGGGGTCGATAAAATAAGTAGCAGTTGAGCATTGGGGTCGATCTAACCGACTCACCCCATTCCCTCGAAATTGCTGGCCTTGAGCCAAAATCTGAAACCAGCATTATGTTTAGATACATTAAGATTACAAATATGCTGTTTTCTTACATATGAAAGAAGACACAAATCTAGAGGGGTTGTAGCCGATTGTATTGATTCCATTATTTTACAGATACTTATTTTATGGATTCCAGCGAGAATGGAGCAGAAAATATCAAACACCATGAGGTATTTGGCCCTACTGCTTGAACCATTCAAATATCAGTTTCATAAGTTAGTATCTAGGGGACGTAACTCTCAAGGGACATTTATATGCAAGGGAGGCAATCTAAGCGAATGCTTGTAAATTCTGCCTACATACATTCATTTTCTATGTTCAAATTAGTATTCGTATTAATAATAGAAATAAATATTTGTTATCTTTAAAGGAAATAAGTGTAGGTGGTAAAATTTTGGAGAGCTGTAATATATATATATTTCTTTACTGCCCACAAGGGGCTAAACATAGAGGGGACAAACAAGAACAAAGGAATCACAATGACCCCAGTTGCAAAACTGGTACTTTATTTATCGACCCCGAAAGGATGAAAGCCAAAGTCGACCTCCGCAGAATTGAACTCAGAACATAACGACAGACGAAATACCGCTAAACATTTCGCCCGGCACGCTAACGGTTCTGCCAGCTCGCCACCTTTATATATATATAACTTACAATTGTGTACACGAAACACAATTTCTCAGAGGGATACCCAAAATTTTGTACATCTTGCTTTTAATAACTTTGGATTTGATCTTTTGCAAGAAATCTTCTGAAATGAAAACGGTGCCTATACAGTGTGTGTGTGTGTGTGTGTGTGCGTGCTGCGTTTGTTTGTATTTTATCTATAGTGAGCCACTGATTAGTAAAGCCAGTCTCATTACAATGATGGAAATATAATAAAAGATATCTATCTCTTGTCAGTTCATAGTGTTCTCTTTCCAGTGTCTGACGCTGAAGAAGTGATAACCTCTCTGAAAAGCATTTATCCATCGGTCTGGTTAGAGAGCACTTTGAACTGGTTTGGTGTGTTTACACCCATTTGTATACAGCAAGAAATTTTCTCCACAACAAAATACACTGAATGGCTTTCTTACAAGTTTGAATATGCCCCAAGTATATTTGAACTGATAAGAAGTTTGTCTTTATACACATCACTGCTTAATGTTTCTTTTCTCTCTCTCTCTCTCTCTCTATATATATATATATAGGCGGCGAGCTGGTAGAAACGTTAGCACGCCGGGCGAAATTCGTAGCCGTATTTCGTCTGTCGTTACGTTCCGAGTTCAAATTCCACCGAGGTCGACTTTGCCTTTCATCCTTTCGGGGCCGATAAATTAAGTACCAGTTACGCACTGGGGTCGATGTTATCGACTTAATACCTATGTCTGTCCTTGTTTGTCCCCTCTGTGTTTAGCCCCTTGTGGGTAGTAAAGAAATGTATATAATATTTAATAAGAGTAAAGTGAATAAAAAATGGATAAGAATTAATGTCTGACAGCTGTTTCTGGGATATTCCAGAAACAGCTGTAAGACAATAATCACATCCACTTCTCTTGTTTTGATTCACTTTACTCTGATTAAATATTCTAAATGACCCGAGATGCTCGTCCTGTCTTGGTTTTGTTTTCTTTTTCCTTTAATATGTACCTGCTGACTTGGAACCCTACTTACAGATCCCTAGCTCCAGCTTCAGCTATGAGCTTGGAACCTAATGAATGACCAGCTATAGCAGATCATCTGTGACCTAAAGCCCTCATACTCTCTCTCAGCGTCTAACGTCTGACCTCTGATCTCTGCCTGAAGTCAGAACGCCATGATTGACAGTTAGCTCCTACACGCATTTTTTTTGTCTCCTTGTTTCTTTTCTGTGTATCTTTCTGTCGAAGAGCGTAGGCTCGAAACGTAAAAGACTTATTCTATTTCTATTCCTGAGCGCCATACTAATACAATTATTTGTTTGTACTCCACCTGCCTTCGTCTTTTGTTTATTTTCGTAAACCTTCCCGTTATATATATATATATATATATATGAGAGAGAGAAAGAGAGGAGACTAAAAATAGTTAGGCATGATGATAGTACACTTAAACACAGAATATTGGTGAGTGGGTGCTTGTTAACTGGATCTCAAAATGAGTATTTTTAATAAACATTAAGTATAATGCTTTGTGCTTACACATTGATGAAAAATTTAGAATTTAATCCAAATACATCAATACTGTATACATAAAAACATATGCTATAAAGTGTGAGATAGTAAGTTATGATATATGTGGTTTTGTGAGCATTCATTTGGTATTTTTGAGCAACCCAGGACAAACAGACATACATTCACTGTGTGAGTGTGTGCATGAGTACAATACATGTATGCATATGTGTGTGTGCCTCAACAAATGCATCTGACTCCTGACCCATGCAGGCACGGAAAAGTGGATAGTAAATGATGGTAATATATATATATATCAGATAGATAGATAGCTATTGTGAGATGAGTTTTCAATTGGCAATTCAGTTTCAATATATACATCTGAGAAAGGCAGTGGGCTGGCAGAATTGTCAGTATTCTGAGTGAAATGCTTAGTAGTATTTTATCTGTCTTTATGTTTGAGTACAAATTCTGCCAACCTTGACTTACCCTTTCATCCTTTTGGTGTCAATAAACTAAGTACCAGTTGAGCATTGGGGTTGATATAATCAACTTGCACTCACCCCCACAATTGCTGGCCTTGTGCCAAAATTTGAAACCTAAAAAGCACGTAAAAAGCACTATCTGATCATGGCCGTTTGCCAGCCTCGTCTGGCACCTGTGCAGGTGGCAGGTAAAAAGCACACACTACACTCACGGAGTGGTTGGCGTTAGGAAGGGCATCCAACCGTAGAACCACTGCCAGATCAGACTGGGCCTGGCGCAGCCTTCTGGCTTCCCAGACCCCAGTCGAACCGTCCAACCCATGCTAGCATGGAAAACGGACGTTAAACGATGATGATGATGATATATATATATATGAGGAAGAGAGAGAAAGATGAGATTTTATAAGTGAAGAATTAACATGCAATGATTTAAGGAACTAAGGAACTGCTGCTGATTTTGTTTCCAATTCCTTATTTATTTCAATTTCTTTTCAGTTGATCCCAGAAAAAGAAAAAAAAAACCCAAACTTTTTTGCTGATTTCATTTTGTTTTAGCAATAAAATATAAAGAACATCCATTTTTAATCGTTGAAATGAAACAAAAATATATGAAGAAGGATAAAAAATATCACTGATATATATTTGACATCATTGAAAATAATGAAAAAGACATTCTTTTATTCATGTTTCATGGACGTTAGATGATGATGATGATGATGAAATGATGATATTGATCCTAATATTCTATTTTAAAGCCTAGTGCTTATTTTATCAATGGCTATTTGTTGAATCACTGAGTTACAGGACATGAACAAAGGATGTAAGTTTTAAGGAGTGCCAGTATGGAAGCACTTATGGAAGCACTTATGCAGTACACTGCAGGATTCTGTACAGTTTCCACAGCTCCAGGCTATAGTAGGAGGCATGGGTTCAAGATGCCATACACTAGGACTGAACCTGAAACCAGGCAGTAGTGAAGTGAACTTTTTTACCACTCAACCCAATGATATATATATATATTTGATACTAATGAAACCATCAAATACATCAATGATATATCATAAACAACTTCAATAATCATGTAACATATTGCTTACACACACACACCACACACACACCCACAAACAAACACATAAAGCTATAAATAATAGCAGGTAAATTTTGGGTTAAAAATCCCTTTGGACAGAAAATGTTGAAGGCTGCCCATGAGACTCAAACCTGCATATCCTGTAGACATGACAGGTGTCCTACTATCAGACCAAAGAAATCCTTTGAATTTCTCAATCCATTTTAGAATATTTAGTCTTATCAGCAAGCATTGTATGTTGTTGGTGCCACAAGAATTTTATTGAATGACTATTGAGGTTGTTTTTGTTTTATGATAAAAATGTTACAATCATCTTTTCAAAGTATGATAATACATAAATATATTTCTGAATTATTAGTATTATTATGATTATTATCATTATTTAAATTTCAATGTAATTTTATTATAAACCAAAGAATAAACTTGGTATATGAATTATATGAATGAAAATGCCCCCCCCCCCCAACTATTTTTGTGTTTCCTTGTTGGAAACGTAAGACTAATTTTCATTGTTGGAAGACATGCACAAAAGGTGTGTTTTGTTCCTTGATTCCAGCTTCTAATATTCCAAGTTCAACTTTGCCTTTCATCCTCTTAGGATTGACAAAATAAAGCACTAGTCAAACACTGGTGCTAATTTGAGCTATTTACCCCTCTCCTCAAATTTCTGGCCTTGTACCTACATTAGAAACAATTACTCTTTTATTAGTAGAATCATTTGAAAGTTTGACAAAACGTCTTGTGGTTTATAGTAACAGCTCTTTACATCCTGAGTTCACATCCCATCGGGGACAACTTTAGTTTTCATTGGTCCAGGGTGGATAAATGACTGAAGTAGTATTAGTGTTGATTGATATAACTGATAGTTCCCTTCCTTCCAAATTACTGGTCTTGTACCTATGTAAGAAATCATCATTATTGTCATCATCATTATCATTAGTAATAGCTGTATCATCATTATGAGACATCACAAGACATATAGTTTTTAAATGCTTCTATCTGTTGCCTCCATCCCACTCAAACATCATTTCTTAAAAAAATATCTGCAAAAAGAAAGATACAGTGAAAGACAGAGAAAGAATTGAAAAGGAAAAAAAAAAAAAAGACAGATCATAATGTACTGAAAATATTCAAGATAATAATTAATAATTAATGAAGGAAAATTTACTTTTGAGACAGCTCTTTGGACTTTAGTAATTGTAGAATGGCTAGGATACCAGCAGTGTGATGAGTCAAAACTTGTTAACCCTTTAGTATTCAGATGACTCTGTTAAATGTAATACTTTTTACTCAAATTGTTTTGAATTAATCATGCATTATCTTATAGCTTTGGGGTTTCAATGATGTGATTGTTTATTTTTAGAATGTCAATGCAGGTTATGTGTGAGAGGCTAGATATCGCCCATTTGAATATAAAACATGTAGAATATTTGGGCCGGATATGGCCGGTTTAAACACTAAAGGGTTAAAAGACATGTTGTAGGTACTGAGTAGGATACTTTCTCCAGTAGGAACTAATCTCTTGTGTTTTTTTTCTCCCATATGAAATCAACTGTTTAAGTGGAGTAGGTTTTCCATTATTAAGCTATAATTGATGACAACTTTATGATGTTGATCGCTGCTGAAAAGTACTCTGTTGATTATCACTGTAGTTGTTTTTATTGTGATTAACCATCAGCATCAATACCATATTATGTTAGTTTTTCATACTAAGGTCATTTGGACTGGTCATCATAGTCAGTTCTTGTTCAAAGATAATGCTCTCATAGAAGTTTGGTGGGGCCCAGATGTTGTTTTATTCATATATGTTTCATTCTGTATGGCTTATATGGTTGAATACCCATCCTTATACAAATCTTTTTACCGAGTATAACGGATGCATTTTATTTTGATGCCAGCATGGTTGTCTTGTCCAAGGGAAGACTAAAGAGTTCTTTCCATAATACATTAACTCAACTTCATTTGCCAGTCATTTTATGGAATGTATTAATAATAATAATAATAATAATAATAATGAATAATTCACCTCTGGAAACATGGGTGTTTCATTCAACATCCTTAAACAACCCTTATTCAGGGACCTTTCGAGTGGGATGGGTTACTCGACCTGAAGAAAATTCTAACTGGGCCCCACCTGCAAGGTCATGTGCTGTTTATCTTGATATGAGATCACCATGTCGCGCACATATGGTTGTGATGCATGTGCCTGGTGTAACTTTATCAGACGGGTAGTCATGATGGTATATTGGGCTTCGTATATTTTACCCCAGTGTCACTTTGATGGCATGCACTGCTCTCTCACTCAATAATAATAATAATAATATAATAATAATAATAATAATGAATAATTCACCTCTGGAAACATGGGTGTTTCGTTCAACATCCTTAAACAACCCTTATTCAGGGACCTTTCGAGTGGGATGGGTTACTCGACCTGAAGAAAATTCTAACTGGGCCCCACCTGCAAGGTCATGTGCTGTTTATCTTGATATGAGATCACCATGTCGCGCACATATGGTTGTGATGCATGTGCCTGGTGTAACTTTATCAGACGGGTAGTCATGATGGGTATATTGGGCTTCGTATATTTTACCCCAGTGTCACTTTGATGGCATGCACTGCTCTCTCACTCAATAATAATAATAATAATAATAATGGACTCTCCTGTTGAAGACGATATATGAGTGTTCAGCTTTTTGTTGAATGACCTGCACAAATTGTTTATTGTGATGAAACGTGTGTGCTGTACATAAGCTACTCCTTCCATCAAATTGGCATTGCCTAAACAGGTGCATGGTGTACCACACGTCAGGTGTTGAAGTGATCACAGGTGAAGTGTTTTGCTCAAGGACACAATGTACCACCTGGTCTAGGAATTGAAACCATGATCTTGTGATTGTGAGTGCAACATCCTAAACACTAAGCTATATGCCCTCACTAATGATAATAATAATAATAATAAAAATAATAATAATCCTTTCTACTCTAGGCACAAAGCCTGAAATTTGTGGGGAAGGGGCGAGTTGGTTACATCAACCCCAGCACAAAGCTGGTACTTATTTCACCAATGATGATAATAAATGAACATTTCCATGAGTGAAAGTTGTGCTAATAGGCATTATATTTAAGAGACATAAGATTTGTCAATCCACCTCATGGTCCTGGTGGACAAAACAGAAAAGGCATTATCAAAGTGGTGAAATGGTAGAATCATTAGCACACTGGATAAAATGCTTAGTGGCATTTTGTCCATTTCTACATTCTGAGTTCAAGTTCCACTGAGGTCAACTTTGTCTTTTATCCTTTTGGGGTAGATAAAATAAGTACCACTACAGCACTGTTATTATGTAACCAACTAGATCCCTCCTCCTAATTTCAGGCCTTGTGCCTATAGTAGGAAGATTATTATTATTATTATTATCTGCAGGGTGGTTGGTGTTAAGAAGGGCATCCAGCCTTAGAAACCATGCCAAAACAGACACAGAAGTATGGTGCAGACTTCTGCCTGGTCAGCTCCTGTCAAACCGTCCAACCCATGCCAGCATGGAAGGAGGATGTTAAACAATGATGATGATGTAGCTGTTAAGGCAGTGAGTTGGCAGAATCTTTAGCACATCACAAAAAAATTTTAACAAAAAAAAACCCCAAAAAAACAGCAATATTTCTTTTGGGTCTCTATGCTGTGAGCAAAAACCTCACCAAAGTCAACTTTGCTTTTTATTCTTTCAGGGTTCATCATCATCATCATCGTTTAACGTCCACTTTCCATGCTAGCATGGGTTGGATGGTTCAACTGGGGTCTGGGAAGCCCGAAGGCTGCACCAGGCCAGTCAGATCTGGCAGTGTTTCTACAGCTGGATGCCCTTCCTAACGCCAAGGATGCCCTTCCTAACGCCAAAGGATGCCCTTCCTAACGCCAATAAAATAAATACTAGTCACTTATTGTATTTGATGTAACCAACTTGCCCCAGTGGCCTTAAATTGCCGGCCTTGGGCCAAATTTAGAAAGAATTATTGTTGTTGTTAAGGTGGCGAGCTGGCAGAATTGTTAGCACACAGGATGAAATGCATAGTGACATTATGTCCGTCTTCACATTCTGAATTCAGATTTCACCAAGGTTGACTTTGCCTTTCATCCTTTTGGGGTTGATAAATTAAGTACCAGTGAAACACTGGGGTTCATGTACTCAACTTAACCTCTTCCCCACTATTTCAGGCCTTGTGTCTATAGTAGAAAGGATTACTCATTGCTGTTGTTGCGCATGATTTGAGAGATATCAGGAACAAAAGAAAGAAGAAAAAATATGTACATTTTGGAAAACATGCTTTAACCCTTTAGCGTTCACATTATTCTGCCAAAATTAATGCTTTTTAATCCACATTGTTTTGAATTGATCATGCATTATCTTGTAACTATGAAAATTTGATGAGGTAGCTGTTAATTTTTCAAATGATATTGTAGGGTTGGTGTGAGAGACCAGATCTGGCCAGTTTGAACATAAAACAGGCAGAATACTTTTGGCCGGATATGGCCGGTTTAAATGCTAAAGGGTTAAAATGCTCAAGGTAAATGAACACTTGCTGAGAAGGTTCCAATGAAATTTACAGATTCCATTATTGCTGTTTTGTACAATGTACTGTGTCTATTCTTATATAGAATCTATCAATATCTTTCCAGAAGTGGTTATGTATTGTTCTGGTGGAGCTAATTTTTTTCTTTTTACTTGTGGGATCTGGAGCAAGGGGCAATGCTAATAGGTTTTATAAGCAATAATTGATACTCTACAAAGCTCGAGCAAGGCACAACCACAAAGATTTGTTCTTGCATCTGGAATGATGCTGCAGTAACACGCACACCAAGACATCCTAGACTGCATCATGAAAAGGGTCTATTGGCAAAAAAAAAATTATAGACATGTCCTCTTCTGGTACTGAAAAGAAAGGCTGGTTGTCGAGATGCCATGTTAAGGATCCCGGGCAACAAGACCCAATAATTGGAGCATATATAAGGACTGTTGTTGAGTGCTGCTCATAATTAAGGGGTGTGTGGAGCAATGATGTTAAGAGAGAAAACTGTATATATCTAATTAGATTGATGGGGCACATTCCCTAATAACCATAATACTTTTAGCTCATCTGTTTGGTCTGTGTAATTCCTTAACTTTTCAGCTAATAATAATCATAACTTGCATGTATTTATTGTTAAATTCTTCCAAAATATAACATTTGTTCCAACATGATACTAGATCTTTGAAAACTCATGTTGGATGTTTGCAGTGTCTTTGATGTTTGATGTTCTCACAGGTTCAAGTTAGAGGTTCACCAATGCTGAGTTTCCCTATCATCTCTCTAGGGGCAATAAAATAAATACTACTGAAATACTGGGATTGATTTGGCCAAAAATATTTCTTGTTTCCCTTACATTTAGAGTGAGGCATGTAAGCAAAGAGAGGTGATTGTATACTTACACAGGAGATGTTGTGAGAAGACAGAATGTTATATACAGTACACACAGAGGGAAGCATGAGTGGATGAGATTGGGCATATAATTTGATATAAAACATGTCTAGACAAACAAGGAGAATTATACACATAAACACACACATGTATATGTAAGAGATGTGAAACCTTATCAAAGAAAATATATTTACTCCTGGGAGTACAGTGCATTAATGCAGAGTAGACATGAAACAGTTAAACAGGGAACACAACATATGAAAAAAGAAGACATATTATGAAAAAAAGGACACACCAAATACCCACAGAATGATTAAAATATTCCATTAAGTAGAAAATACTGGGTAATTAGAAAGAGAATACATTAAAATCATACATGGTAGAATTATATATATGTGTGTTTTTTGTACATTATATACAAATATATTTAGTTTTACTTAGAAGGAATTACTGGATTATAATCCTTGAAAATAAGGATTTCACAATTTCAGTCACTGGACCGTGATCAGACTGGGGGGTTACTATTGTCAAAGATTTTGTTGATATATCTCTCTCAGTACTAGTGAGAGGTGTTTAATTCCTCAACCTTAGGGGTAGCTGGAAGGCAAAGTTAACCAGACATAAAGGGATGTATCCAAGATTGATTAAAATAACAGAAAAAACCAAAACAATAAATAACTTTCATTTGACACTGACTTTTGCCATCAAACATCAATACACACACACACACACACACACATACATACATACATCTGATGGGCTTCTTCACAGTTTCCATCTGTCAAGTTTTATTTACAAGGATTTAGTCTGCCTGAGTAACGGAAGAAGGCATTTTCCTAAGATGCTATGAACTAATATTGAACTAAAAACCATGTGGTTTTGAAGAAAATTTTTTAAACAAAGCCATGCATACATCCTTTATTACTCTAGGCACAAGGCCCGAAATTTTTGGGGAGGAGGCTTTCGATTAGATCGACCCCAGTAAGCAACTGGTACTTAATTTATCGACCCCAAAAGGATGAAAGGCAAAGTCGACCTCGGCGGAATTTGAACTCAGAATGTAAAGACAGACGAAATACCGCTAGGCATTTCGCCCGTTGTGCTAACATTTCTGCCAGCTCACTGCCTTAAGCCATGCATGCATCACTTCAGATAATTTCATGTTAATAATTTGTCCAAAATAAGGCAGCAAGCTGGCATAACTGTTACCGCACTGGAAAAAATGCTTAACAGCTTTTCTTCCAACTTAACATTCTCAGTTCAAATGCTGCCAGGATTGACTTTGCCTTTCATTCTTTCAGGGTCAATAAAATAAATACCAGTTGAGCGCTGGGGTCGATGTAATCGACTTACCCTCACCTTTGAAATTGCTGCCCTTGTGCCAAAATTTGAAACCAATATTTTGTCAAATATGTATCTATATCCTACTTGAGATGAGTCATATTCCTTTGTGGTACTCATATATAAGTGAAGGAACAAGTAACTCTTGTGTATTGCTGTAGAGGACCAACTTCAACAACAAGACTGATAACTGAGGGCGTTGATTCTATGTTCTCTTTTTATATTGGACTTTTAGCTTAGAAATTCCTTCAGTAAATGACTTTCCATTGTATTTTCTAAATATCTTTAAACACATCAAATAATGAATTATAATATAATAATGAAATTATTGTATACAGTGCTCAGGTGCACCACAACTTGTCAGAAAGTGTGTATAAAGTATATGCAATAATGTACAAATGTCTGGAAAGCGAACAATGTATGAGTCAGATACATGCTTGTGTGTGTATAGAGGGGAGAGAATCAGGTGTAGTGTTGGCGAATGTCAGGAAGTATGGAAGTTTTGAAGGATGCAGTGCTCCGACAACTAACAACCGATGCCGGCAGTTTGTTCCATGCTTCAGCAACTCTCAGCGTGAAAAAATGTTCCCTAAAGTCATGGGAGCTGTGCTGTTTTCTGACTTTGTAAATATGTCTGAGGGTGCTAGACGGGTGGAGTTCGAAAAGGTGCTCAGAGTTATTGTTTGTAAGATGGTTGATAATTTTATGGGTGTCTGCCAAGTCAGCTGCCACAAGTAAAGAAGACAACATATGTTTACAAAGTGCAGATATCATGTACTTTACAGTTGGGTGCAATACATTTTAAGAGGAGAATTTCATGCAGTTAAATAGAGGCAAAAAAATAGTTAGCAATACTTGGAAGATACGTTCTTAATTAATAATCTCTTATGCATGTATATAGAGGGGAGGCAGTATTTATTTAAGCAGCGGGCACAAGCCAGTGAGGTAGCATCTACATGCGTAGTCAACAAACTAGCAATAACAGCTAAATCTCCCTTGAATTACAGTCTCCCACTTAAAAAAAGAAAAGAAATATACAATGATTAATTTAGGTCAGTATATATTATATCACAATAAAAGATGGGGCAGTCATGGCTGGAATGCCTTTCATCATGAGTCTGCTTGACAAATCCTAAATTAAGGCTAAACAACGACAGAAGATAGTATAAAATTTACATGTGAACCACATCCATGTCTGTTTGCATTGCAGCAGTTTAGTCACATCTAAGATCAAAGACGTTCCAACCATGACCATCCCAACTTTCAGATACTCTCTTTTAATTACTCTATGTAACTTATTTTCAATTAATTGACAACTTAAAATGAATTAACATAGTATGTGTGAGTCCAAAGACTCAGTCTTCAGCAATATCTTAGTGCTAACAAGGATTTCTTACATAGGTACAAGTTGAAAAATTAGAGAGAAGTGGGCTCGTCAATTAAATCTATTAATAATCTATTGTGCATATATATATATATATAATATATATATATATATATATATATAAAGGGGAGGCAATTAAATCTATTCTAGTATTTGACTGGTGCTTTATTTTTTTCAATTGTGGAGGCGCAATGGCCCAGTGGTTAGGGCAGCGAACTCGCGATCATAGGATCGTGGTTTCGATTCCCAGACCGGGCGTTGTGAGTGTTTATTGAGCGAAAACACCTAAAGCTCCACGAGGCTCCGGCAGGGGATGGTGGTGATCTCTGCTGTACTCTTTCACCACAACTTTCTCTCACTCTTACTTCCTGTTTCTGTTGTACCTGTATTTCAAAGGGCCGGCCTTGTCACTCTCTGTGTCACGCTGAATATCCCCGAGAACTACGTTAAGGGTACACGTGTCTGTGGAGTGCTCAGCCACTTACACGTTAATTTCACGAGCAGGCTGTTCCGTTGATTCGGATCAACCGGAACCCTCGTCGTTGTAACCGACGGAGTGCTTCCATCCATTTTTTCAATTTCAAAAGAACAAAAGGTAAAGTTGACTTTAAGGGCCAAAACAGGCATAAGGTCTTAAATTTGTGTGGGAGAGAACAGTTGATAAAGGCAGTCTCAGCAAAATTTAAACTCAGAATGTAAAGGGTTGTGATCAGACCCTCAAAACATTTTGTTCAACACTCTTATAACTTTGCCAAGCCAATTCCTTATGACAGAATAATAGAAGCTGCATCTTTTGCAAGACAAGCTGGGTTAAGTGTTTTGTTTCTCATCAAGCTACTGTGTGACAAAGTGTAACATATGAATCTGAATCAGATCAGATTGTTACAAATTTCCTTAACCTTTTAGTGTTTAAACTGGCCATATCAGGCCCAAATATCCTAGATGTTTTTACATTCAAACTGGCCATATCTAGCCTCTCACACCTAACCTACATTGACATTCTGAAATAAGCAATCACATCATTGAAACCTCAAAGCTATAAGATAATGTATGATTAATTCAAAATGATTTGAGTGAAAAAGTATTACATTTAACAGAGTAATCTGAACACTAAAGGGTTAAAGTTAAAAACCCATAGGATATTGTAGTTTGGAGTATATCATATCTAGCACACACACACAAAAAAAAAAAGAAAACAAACAAAAAAAAAACACGAAGACTGGTAATATGGTTATAGCTTGAATGATTTAGCCCAGGGAACCTGCTCAATAAGGGCTTACTTGAATGCTAAACAATAAAAGCAGCAGCAGCAACAGAAATGCTATGCTAAGGTAACTAAGACATGCAAGATTAAGTAGCAGCCACATTAAACAGGCAAAACTGACTACCAACACCAACACCAACACCAACATCAACAACAACAACAACAACAACAACACTACTTTGGCAAAGTACTCCAGATGCAGGATTAGTTACATTCACTACATTAATAAGAGACAACAACTTAAAACACATCATCATCATCATCATCATCTGATGTCCACTTTCTCTACGCTTGCATATGTCAGCTAGAATTTGCTGCAGCAGGTTTTTCTACAAGTGGACGCACTTCCTGTCACCTACCTCCACATGTTTCCCCCATGGTGCCACATGTTTTTTCATGGATGACCAGAGATGAACAATGGCGCTTGTATGGTGGGGATGCCTGTTCATAATCATCACATGATGTCAAGACAAAGGAGCACTTAAACACATCTACACACATTACTGAAAGAAGACTATTGTGTATGTGTGTGAGTGTGTGTGTATATGTATGTATATACATATGTGTGTGTATATATATATATATATATATATATATATACACACACATATATATATACATATGTATATACATACACATACACACACACATATATATATTCTTTTATTTGTTTCAGTCATTTGACTGCGGCCATGCTGGAGCACCGCCTTTAGTCGAGCAAATCGACCCCGGGACTTATTCTTTGTAAGCTTAGTACTTATTCTGTCTCTTTTGCCGAACCGCTAAGTGACGGGGACGTAAACACACCAGCATCGGTTGTCAGGCAATGCTTGGGGGGACAAACACAGACACACAAATACACACACATATATATATACATACATATATACGACAGGCTTCTTTCAGTTTCCGTCTACCAAATCCACTCACAAGGCATTGGTCGGCCCGGGGCTATAGCAGAAGACACTTGCCCAAGATGCCACGCAGTGGGACTGAACCCGGAACCATGTGGTTGGTAAGCAAGCTACTCCTGCATACATGTATATACATACATGTATATACTTACATATATAAACATACATATATATATATATATATATATATACATACATACATACACACACACACACATATTAATAATAATAATATAATGACAACAAAAGAATGAGACCTCAATATTAAGTAAATAGAGAGGAATTTATACACATACATATGTATATATATATATATATATATATATATATATATATATATATATATATATATATATATACATATATATACATATGTATGTATACATACATACATATAGATATACATACATATACACATACATAAATATATATATATATATATAATATATATATATATATATATATATATATACATACACACATATGATGGGATATTTTTCAGTTTCTGTCTAACAAATCCGCTAATAAAGTATTGGTCATTCACAGTCTGTAGCAGAGACATTTGTTCAAAGTGCTACATAATAGCACTGAACATGAGACCATATGATTAGTTAAGAAGTAAGCTTCTTAACAACACATCCTCACCTACACCAAGCACATGGTTCCAGGTTCAGTCCCACTGCGTGGCACCATGGACAAGTGTCTTCTCTTATAGCCTTGGGCCAACCAAAGCCTTGTGAGGGGATTCAGTAGACGGAAACTGAAAGAAGTCCGTCGTATATATGTATATGTATATATATGTGTGTGTTTGCGTGTCTGTGTTTGTCCCCCCCCCCCAACATCGCTTGACAACCGATGCTGGTGTGTTTACGTCCATGTAACTTAGCGGTTCGGTAAAAGACACTGATAGAATAAGTACTAGGCTTACAAAGAATAAGTCCTGGGGTCGATTTGGTCAACTAAAGGTGGTGCTCCAGTATGGCCACAGTCAAAATGACTGAAACAAGTAAGAGTAAAAAAGAGAGTACACTTATATACTATGATGTTACTTCATACTAATGTAACGGCATGGAGGCGCAATGGCCCAGTGGTTAGGGCAGCGGACTCGCGGTCGTAGGATCGCGGTTTCGATTCCCAGACCGGGCGTTGTAAGTGTTTATTGAGCGAAAACACCTAAAAGCTCCACGAGGCTCTGGCAGGGGTTGGTGGTGATCCCTGCTGTTCTCTTTCACCACAACTTTCTCTCACTCTTACTTCCTGTTTCTGTTGTACCTGTATTTCAAAGGGCCGGCCTTGTCACTCTCTGTGTCACGCTGAATATCCCCGAGAACTATGTTAAGGGTACACGTGTCTGTGGAGTGCTCAGCCACTTACACGTTAATTTCACGAGCAGGCTGTTCCGTTGATCGGATCAACCGGAACCCTCGTCGTCGTAACCGACGGAGTGCTTCCAATGTAACGGAACAACCCAAACTGGTGTACTTTTTTTGTATATGTACTTATTACATTAGACAAAGACAAATCTACATACACAGTAACAGTCACAGTAAACAGTACACAAAAATATGTAGAGATAGATAAATAATGAAGAATTTCATGAAAGATTGTAATTACTCACTTGGAACAAACTAAAGATAAATGACATCAGACTTTATTCTGAAATGAAAATGGAATGAAAGAAGAAAGGAGGGGAAATAAAGAAAAAAATTGTATTGTTAAAAACATGAAGAAAATAAAGAAGGAAACACAGGCAAATCTTAAATTTCTGTTGTAGAGAAAACCTACTGGCTTTAGAAATGGGTTTGACTATTGACCATATGGTCTCCAGTTCTAACCCTACTATTGCTAATGCTTGCTTAATTTAATCAGACTGGCAAATGGTTTCAACACTTACATATTTTAGGCCAACCCAGGAGTCTACATATGGCCATTCAAACTGGTTGCTAGAAATCACAGCCAAATTCCCTCAAAATACACCTGTTCGATCAAGGCTGAACTGGGACTAAATAATATCAATATCTACTTTTTAATGAATGAATGTTTAGCTAAAAGAAAAGAAAGAAAGAAACAATTCTAACTGAAAAAAAAAAAAAATCCTTATATTATGTATGTCCAAATTTGCACAGAAACCATCTCATTCATGGGAAATGAAAAAAACCAAACATATGTAAAACAAAATAAAATAAATTAAATCCCTGTAAAGATCAACCTCAGGACTTGAACCACAAAACAAAGTCAACAAAAATGCTAGACCATTGGGAAAGAAAACTCTCTCAGTATATAGAGGAGCTACTTTACGTTTAACATTTTCTCAAGTATTTACGAAGTGTTGTATTTGTGTTTATTTAAAAGTAGTTGATTGCGATCACTAATTTGACAACCATCTCTCTATATATAAACGGCAGTTTGTCTGTCTGTGTGTCTGTCAGGTTGTACCCTCACCCTGACCACGGCTTTCAACCAATTCTGATGAAACTTGACACACACATAGCTCAATGTCATAATTCAAAACTAACGCAGGGAAAGTTTTGAAAAGTTCCCCCAGTTCTGAAAAATATCGATAAATTCGACATGGGGTCGAGAATCTAAGCTTTTTATATGCAACACATTTTCTGTCTAGGGGACACAACTCGACCTTTTTATCGCCCAAAGGGACAGCTAGCAACATCGTATACACAGAAGTATTCGAGTGAAGAGAAGACATTGCAACCTACACATGCGCCTTCGTTCCCTAGAAGGAAAGGACTAGATTGGGATTAGTCGTTGCCTACTAGGGGCTCTTACTTACCCGGGCAACGCCGGGCTATGCTGCTAGTCCTCAATAAATGTGGATTAGGTTTATATGGATGCTGTTTGGGATTTGTCTGATTATGACATTATTTCTACACATAACATGGAATACTTCTTGATGGATAAATGTTCTTACATTTCATGTGTGGAGGCGCAATGGCCCAGTGGTTAGGGCAGTGGACTCGCGGTCGTAGGATCGCGGTTTTGATTCCAAGACTGGGCATTGTGAGTGTTTATTGAGCGAAAACACCTAAAAAAGCTCCACGAGGCTCCGGCAGTGGGTGGTGATCCCTGCTGTACTCTTTCACCACTCTTTCTTCTGTTGGCCTGCTCACTTAGCCAGCGGGGTGGCGTCATTCGAAAGCTAAAACAATGCGAACGCATTGTGACCAGCGATGTGTAACTACATCTGATGGACTGGTCGGTCACGTGATCACGTGATCACATTTCATGTAGTTGATTACCTCAGACTTGACTGTTATCACATCATAGGTTTATGATAGTGGAGTGGGAAAAATAATTGAGTTTATACACACACACACACACACATATATATATATGGTGTACATAAGTATAATAGTTAAAACAAAAGTGGTGTATATAATACATTTCACCAATAACATTTAGTATTCTATCAAACTGGCAGTCTACAATCTCATGTCTGAGTATATATATATATATATATATATATATATATCTGTGTCTGTGTGTGTGTGTGTGTGTGTGTGTGTGAGTGTGTATGCAAACTCATATTCATAAATGAATACATATCTATATATATATACATGTTTATGTACTTCTCAGCACATTGAGAATCACAAATTGGTAATTAAGATTTGCTTCTGTTACCGTTTTAGTACTATGAATTGCATCCCATAGGTTAATTGCAATATTTTTCTCTTTTTGCTTGTCTGTTTTTTGTTAACTGTTCTAATTTTCTCTTTCAGTTCATCAATGTTGCTATGTTATTAAGAGTACTCTTGTCTGATGAAAACATGTCTTCCATTTAACAGTGAAAACAACCTGTGATCCTTTAACAAACTACCTTTATTTTAACTCTTTAATATTTAAGCTGGTCATATTTGGCCCAAATATTCTACCTGTTTAATTTTCAAACCAGCCAGACCTGGCCTCTCACACCTACCCCACAATGTCGCTTTGGAGATAAACAATTACATCAGTGAAATCTCACATCTTCAAGATAATGTATAATTAATTTAAAATATGAATAAATATACATAACATTTGACAGATTTATCTGAATGCTAATACTATAAAACAGAAGGATTGTTTTACATTTTTCAATGCAATGTAAAAGGAATGCTCTCTTTTGTATTTCTTTGATGAATTGTTATTTTACAGTTGTATGACGCTGCTACTACTAACCACTTGTGTAGACTGTTAAAAGTAGAACATGAGTGTGAGTAACTCAGAGGCACAATTCAATGTGCTATGCTACATATCGATACCTTTTCTACTGTTATAAACCTTTCAACAGGAAATTAAGATTAGAATCAGTTTTATAAGTGTCCAGTGGACACAACACATCAGTAGCAGTATTACGAATGTTTACACTTCTAATCTTAATGAATGCCTCTTTGTTATAGTAAGAACACTTAAATCTGTGATTAAAGCAAGGCCTGAGAGATATTGTTGTCTTTTCTGCATTATTTTCCATTATTTTTATTTCTCTTTTTGGTTGCTGTCTCAGTAGGTTCAATCATTCTAGATTGGTCTAGTCATTTGTGGGTGACTGTGTGTGAAGAGATGAAATGGAAGAGACAAAGAAAGGAGTCAAATAGCAGCCAGACACTATTAAACCAGTGACCAATTTGGAACAGGATGGCTCCTACTGGTCAGTCATAATATACTGTAGAAGTTCATTGTGGGGAAAAAACAACCATTTCTGATTTATGTTCCTTATATCTAAGCAAAGCTCCTGGAGTAAATATTTTACTATCACAAGCCAAGTAAAATTACAGTCATGGCAGATACTGGTGTCACACAAATGGCACCTGTGCCAGTGGCATGTAAATGCATCCATTACACTCTCAGAGTGGTTGGTGTTAGGAAAGGGGCATCCAGCCATAGAAACCATGGAAGGAGGATGTTAAACAATGATGATGATGTAGCTGTTAAGGCAGTGAGTTGACAGAATCTTTAGCACATCACAAAAAAATTTTAACAAAAAAAAACCCCAAAAAACATAGCAATATTTCTTTTGGGTCTCTATGCTGTGAGCAAAAACCTCACCAAAGCCAACTTTGCTTTTTATTCTTTCAGGGTTCATCATCATCATCATCGTTTAACGTCCACTTTCCATGCTAGCATGGGTTGGATGGTTCAACTGGGGTCTGGGAAGCCCGAAGGCTGCACCATACTGGAGTCTGGTGCAGCCTTCCAGCTTGCCAGCCCTGGTCAATCCATGGACAACAAATGTTAAATGATGATGATGCTGAATATGTAAGGAAAAACCAGACAAATTCATACTTGAATATTGTTCACACACCTTGCCACTATGGGGTAGACAGCTTTCCTGTCAAAAGGCCACTGACTTCTCAGCTTACATTGAGAAATTTACTGGTCTGACAGTGGATGAGGCCTGCTTTGAAATACTATGCATGAGCATCAGGTTGTTCTGTCTCCTGCTTCCATGGCATTTCTCTGGCTCTTCTGAGAAAGGAGGAAAACTAATTTACTGATGCAACAAATGTAGTAGAAAGAGTGGTCTGTTTCATCTGCTCAGGTACCATTCTAACTAGTGTAGAGGCAAGAAATGTAAAAGACGGTCCTGTGAATTCATATCAGAGCTGTATGTGATGAATATGGCTGTGCATTCCATGCAATCACTGGAAGGCTACAGCATCATAGGCGAAGGTTTGAGTGATTACAAATTTGTGCCGAATTGCTTCATATGTGAGAGAGTAGGCTTGAAATGCATGAGATGGTTGAGGTGCACAGCTGTCCTATAAGAGCACATCATCATCATCATCATTTAACGTCCGTTCTCCATGCTAGCATGGGTTGGACGGTTCGACCGGGGATCTGGGAAGCCAGAAGGCTGCACCAGGCTCCGGTCTTATCTGGCAATGTTTCTACAGCTGGATGCCCTTCCTAACGCCAACCACTCCGTGAGTGTAGTGGGTGCTTTTTACGTACCACCTGCACGGAAGCCAGTCGAGGCGAGGAAGCCAACCAATGCAGAGGACAAGGTATTGCTGGTACTTGGAATCATAGATAAAGCTTTTAAGAAAAATCTATG
The DNA here is from genome assembly GCF_006345805.1 of Octopus sinensis. NCBI lineage: Eukaryota > Metazoa > Mollusca > Cephalopoda > Octopoda > Octopodidae > Octopus > Octopus sinensis. Next base: position 127,368,806 of record NC_043001.1, on the reverse strand, counting down.
CTATAGAGCTAAGCTTGGTACACTTAACCTACTGATAGAGCTGTTCTACTCTGTCTTCCACATACCTCTAAGAGAAAACATTTGGCACTAATTCTAGATGAATTCTTCATCTCAGATTTTTCAAAATATGGAAATCCTGGCCATAACTGGAAATGGTTGTTCAGCCTCTGTATTGTGTAGTTGAAGGTTTCTTGGTCGGTATGATATGCTGTCTGGTCCCATTGTATAATGTGCCTTCTTTTCTAACTTGTTGATGATCAGTTCTGTTGCCCAATGTGCTGCATTGTATCATATTCAGTTGCTTCCTAGCCATGTTCCTATGTACCTGACCAAAGATGGATTAAGTACTTGTGCGTGTGTGTGTATTATATTTGCTGTATTCCTTATATATTTACCATGTATTTGACATTCTCTTTTATTATATTAATGTTTATATATATATATTTTTTCTTTTACTTGTTTCAGTCATTTGACTGCGGCCATGCTGGAGCACCGCCTTTAGTCGAGCAAATCGACCCCGGGACTTATTCTTTGTAAGCCTAATACTTATTTTATGGTTCTCTTTTTGCCGAAGCGCTAAGTTACGGGGACGTATACACACTAGCATCGGTTGTCAAGCGATGTTGGTGGGGGCCAAACACAGACACACATACACATATATATATACATATATACGACGGGCTTCTTTCAGTTTCCGTCTACCAAATCCACTCACAAGGCTTTGGTCGGCCCGAGGCTATAGTAGAAGACACTTACCCAAGGTGCCATGCAGTGGGACTGAACCCGGAACCATGTGGTTCGTAAGCAAGCTACTTACCACACAGCCACTCCTGCGCCTATTGTATTATAATATAATATTGTATATTTGTTGTATTCCTTATATATTTACCATGCATTTGATATTCTCTTTTATCATATTAATGTTTATATATGATTATATACTTATATTTATCTCTTCTATTTTCATTTTTTAGTTGCAACCAAAATTTACTTATTTATGTTTTTGATACTCATCTACAACACTTTACCCAAACAGGGTAAATATAATGTGGGCTGACTTGATGTGTGTCACTCTAATGTCTATATTAAATACTAGGTAAATACTAGTATACTACATGCACTACACTCACGGAGTGGTTGGCATTAGGAAGGGCATCCAGCCGTAGAAACACTGCCAGATCTGACTGGGCCTGATGAAGCCTTCCGGCTTCACAGACCCCAGTTGAACCGTCCAACCCATGCTAGCATGGAAAACGGACGCTAAATGATGATGATGATGATGGTGATAGTACATATATCTGCCTCCTCACATGAATCAGATGCTTTGTCACACAATTAGTGATGTGCATGAATGGATTATGGAGTTTCCAATTGTCCCTATCAACTGCCTTACAAAACTGGTCAATGATATGGACTTCAATGGATTGGCAGGGAAAGGAGACCCTGTCGAGCTTGACATTAATCATTGCACTTCATTCTTCTTTATTGATACACTTTCTGGAATATTAAAAAGCACCCACTACACTCACGGAGTGGTTGGCGTTAGGAAGGGCATCCAGCTGTAGAAACATTGCCAGATAAGACCGGAGCCTGGTGCAGCCTTCTGGCTTCCCAGATCCCCGGTCGAACCGTCCAACCCATGCTAGCATGGAGAACGGACGTTAAACGATGATGATGATGATGATAAACAAATTGATCACAAGTACTTCTTTCTAATTTGTTTCATTACACTTCATTGCTTTTGAGTTCACGTTCTCATATGGACAAGTGATTGTTGACTGTTTTCAACATTTTGAGGTTGATAAATAAGTACTGGTAATACACTGGGGTTTGCTTAAAATCCCTTTAATGTCCTTTCCCTTACAAAAATAAATGCATATAGAAAAATGTCTTTGCACATCTTCAAGTAATGGACCGTTGTCCAACCTGATAAGATTTAGTTATTTCTTTGTATGAAAGGTGTTAGATTTATAGAAATGGTAGTTATTGGATCTCAGTTGGTTTCAAAGATCACAATTCAATTGTATTACTCATTGAATTAGTTTGTAAGTGACTGAGCATTTCACTGTCACATGTACTTGTAATGTAAGTCTCAGACAGAATCAGTAGGACAGTGTACCTTTTGAATTATAGGTAGAATCCCACCAATGAGCTTCTACACAGTTTCTACCGACCCAATTACATTCACAAAGAACATGTTGACTCAATGCTTTTGCCTGAGATAACATGTAGTGGGATTGAATACAGTACCTCATGTTTGTGAAGCTAACTTCTTAACTAATCAGCCATTTAATATTTGTGTTATTTACATTCAAAATCTGATTATGATAAAACACCAGTGATGTACAAGGATGAAGGGGATATTCAATTGATTCCAAGCACACCTTCCTTTATATTTATTCTATGAAGGAAAACAAAATACACACCAACAGTAGGCTGCAACAGAGTAACAGCAATCATAAATTTACTTATATTCTCTATGCTCTGTTTTATCATTCTTCCAGGAACACTGAAATATGTGTAAGCAGCATACAAAGGATTAATAAATATATAGGCACTTATACCAGTAATATATCAGTGTCAATTCTGTTTTCAGCAGGTCAGTGACGGCTGACAAAATGCTAAACCAACAACCTACAGACCTAACAGTCTAAATATATTACAAGGCATATATGGGGCATAGAACTCCATTCTGGACACACTGGCCTGCTTTGGTCCTCTTTGGAGGTCAGGATTACAGAGTATAGTGAGAACTGTTATTCTTTCTTTGGCTGCAATAAATGACAATTAGAGCTTGGAGAAAATTGTTAAATAGGTCTGGGGAAGAAGCATAATGAATATAGAATATGGGAAATAAGAAATGGTGTATGCAACAGTTAATAGAAAGGGTACATTAAATAAATATTCATACAAAATATACAGTTAGGAACATTTGAAAGTATGTGTATTTGTTGAGGTTCACAAAATTTTCAGGATATGTCGAACAACATGAGATAAGAATGCAACTATGAATACCTAATTTTAATCTTTTACAGTTGTATTAGTTGCTGCTGCTTCAGAATTGCCTGAAGCAGACATTTCTTCAAGAGTAGACTAATAGCATTTGCAGTAAATGATCAAATGTTTAAAGCAGCAATTTTCAATCTTTATCAAGACAAGGCACACTGAATAAACTACTCAAATTGTTATGACAGGTCACCATTAGCTTTTTAAATGTTTTATTGTATAAATAAAACAAGTACCAAAGTTGTTTTTGAAACAGATATGGGCACATGCATTGTACTTTGCTGTGAAGAAAAAAAATAAATGCTCTAATGCAGTGCATTAAAAAGATATCCTGATATTTTCCAATTTGCTTAAAAAACTTAAGGCATACTTGTGGGCACTGTTGAATGCAATACTGCATTTAGTTCGCTACTCTAAGCAGTGGCCTCATTGTAAAATTGACATATTTGTTACGAGTTTGCAAAGCATGATTTCAGCTACCCACTTCTCTCAGGTATAGCTTGGGAAGGCATAGTCTTTGTTAAACCAACTTAACCAAGAAACCCTGCATGAAGTCAAAAATCTTCAGTGGTAGAAGCCCTGTGAGCCAATAGGTCATGGAATAGTCCACAATTACAAAAATCAACAACATTAATTAATTACTGCAATAATCACTACATTACATTATTCTGTGGGATAAACAGTCATCTAAAGTCAGGAGATTTCCTTAATATTGTATTTTTTTGTAACAGAGAGATGGTATATGTTCATCGCTAGAATAATGTTACTCAAAAGGGTGCATAGCTCAGAATATAAGAGAGTCTCCCCAGATTGAACCTCTACTTGTCTGCATTGAGAGGTTACAGCTCTGGTACCATGGACACATGATCTGAACATCACAGGAAAGAATCTCAGGATAGATTCTCCAAGCCAACTGGCAGAAGACCTAAGGGGTAGACCAAGAATAAGATGGTTGGATAATATCCATTGTCTCAGTTGGTCACACTATATATTTACCTTTACCATTTACCTTTACAAATTTCCACATAGTTTCTATCTGAAATATGGTAGAAGACATTTGCCCAAAGTACCATATCATAGGATTGAACTCAGACCCATGTAGTTGTAAAGCAAGCTTCTTATCCATATAGCCATTGCTGCATCTAGTACAGTACTGCAATAGTGTTTAGTTTTTGCCTTCTCAGTTTCAGGAGTCAATTTTTGTCTTCCTTTCACCCACTACATCACATGAGATACATCTATCAAAAATATTGAAGTTGAGTCAATAATAGACTGTACACCCTTCTTACAAAAATCCCTTGTAAAAAAAGAAAAAGAAGTAAAATATTAGGAAAATATCTTGATTTTAGAAATCAATGTTTAATTCTAGATTTAACAAATCTCTTAGATTTAGTGATTAATTTTGAAAATGTGGAATATTTCACAACCCAATGTTTCATAGTGTGACCACTAATGCAGTGTATTTTGGATTAAGTTAACTCTACAAAGATTATCCCAGTGATAAACGAATGAGGTCAGTGTTGTAAACAAATCAAAAACACCACCTTGTGCAGGAACAGAACTCACAACTTTGATTATGAGAAAAGCTCTCTAACCACTCCTCCACATGGCTCCACACAAACACTTATCTATTGGCAGAGTTGGAAGAACAATGAATACAATACCTTGTGGTGTTTGTTCTGCAGCAATGTCTTTATGGAGAGGATATTTGTTTCATAGCCACAAGGTTTCAGGTTTTATACTTTTGTGTGACTTCTTCAGCTAGAGTCTACTAACCTAGTGTTGGACTGATTAATACTTTGGGAGCGGAATTTCAAAGTCGGAAACAGTGTGCAGGAGTTTGTTACACATGTATATGCATGTGTAAAACTAATAAACTAGTGCATCCGAACAAAAAGTACAGTGATATTTGTTCTGCCCTAATCGAACAGACAATCCCTTCTCACTGTTGTTCACAAGAAAGAAAGTGCTAAATATCCATACATGCATGCATATATATATATATATATATATATATATATACACACATACACATATATACATAGATACACATACACAAGTACAACACCAACTTTCCAGATACTGATAGTCCAAAAACTTTTATAATCTGCACTAATTTACACTAATGTATAGGTACTGTATTTCATTTTATTATTTTAAGTAAATTCAATATTTGAAACATTTAGAGTGTGTTGACTAAAACAAGCACCTCTGGTTCAGAAAAATCAGTAATCTGGAAAGGTTTCGCAACCAAAAGTTCCAGAAAATTGATGTTGTACCTATATATATATCTACAGAAATAATTACTTCACCATGTGACACCTATTATCTTGATTAAATATAAAGTGATTTTGGCAACAGATGCACAAACCTGTGGTGGAGGTCAGAATGTAGACCACTGATTCTTTGGCTGTTACTCAAATACCCTGTTGACTCTTTGAGCTGAGACCCTTGCCAGCAATGGCAACATTTAAAGGTAACTGGGTGTATATTTATATATTATTTCAGGTGTTAAATGACAACGACAAGCATATTTTATTCAATCAATCCCTTTATATACAGTTTGTTGCAAGTAATCAACTATAACATTGAACATTGATCACCCATGGATTTTCCAGGGGTAACTAATAGTAAACAAATACAAGCAAGTTCACCACCAGGCTTGTCATTAGTCTGATGTAATAGGCCAGTGTACCCATTGCAATATCAGGCCCTCTTAGGCTGGTGGTATTGAGATAAAGGGGTTTGGTTGACACAGTACAAAAACCATATGGGACGAAAATATTTTGACAAATTAAACTTAAATGTTGAAGTGAATCAAACGGCTTTTGTGTGTTTCTTAAATGGCTTACAAACACCTTCCACGCTGCAATTGTTTTCGTTCCAGCACACGATCTCAGATCAAATCACTTGCTATGCAAGTACATCTCCGTAATGATTGCTAATGTTTGAAACAAAGTAACATAAGCATGGTACAAGACCACAGATATACAAGTGAGAGAGAGAGAGTTGGTATAATTGAGACAAGTATGTCAAATTTTGACACAGTACAAAACCACTGTTTGATTCAAAGTTCCGTTTATTAAATATGTCCATCATTGGTGTTAAGAAAAACATTTTCAGTGTATATTTTATGCATTTTACATTTTTTGCTTTTCCTTTTTTTTTTTAATGAAAAATAAAAACACAAGATTTAAAAAGTCGATCTTTTTCTCTTGTCCTTCAATTATATGTGAATATTTCTTTTTCATTTATTTTTCTTTAAAAAAGAGAAACTTAAAAAAAAAAATAAACCCACAAACATTTAATAATCCTTCACACACACACACACAAGAGGAAGCCATATCTTTCTCAAACCATTCTATTGTCTTAAAAAAACAAAACAAATGATGATGTAATGTATTAGACACACAATGTTTGAATTAAAGGTAGAGTGGTTATGGCTGGAATACCTTTAATCAAACCTTTGGACATTTAGGGGTGGTGCAGTACACATAGGGTGAGTTAATTCAGCCACCAAATTTTCTATTGATAAATGAAGTGCTTTTCAGCAAATTTTCCTTTCCTTAAATTTTTTTCTTGTACAATTTCTTTAACAATATCCATACTATAGGTGCACATTGGTATCTCTTATCTATAGCTATGAAATCCTAGTGGGCCATATATGCATCGCTCACAGGCAGCTGTAATATCCCAAAGATGCTTATATGTGTTCTACTTGCTATGTTGTCAAATCTGAGAGAAAAGAACCTCACATGCATCTTTTAACTGTCCATATGGGATTTCATAGCTATAGATAAAAAGATGCTTGTATGCCTCTGTTGTATGGATAGTGTAAAATAAAAACCTTGAATTACATTGTGGGGGAGGGTATCATTGGAGATCTTATATTACATTAAAGGCCAATCTAAAAAACTTGAGGGCCATCTCTCAAGATCTCATCATATTAGCAACCAACACTGGAGATTTCATCATCCTTAACCAGGTTCAAACTCACGTGAGGTACATGGTACAGATGCAGTCCAGCCTCTGGCAGGATTCAAACATAGCACCACAAATTAATGACACTGCTTTTAAGTTTCCATTTCTCTCCACCTCCCAATGTACTTGTATTTACAGTGAACTGGACTCAGGGACCACATTCAGAGTTAAATGTTTCTGTAACATGGTGAACACAATGTTGATGCAGTACCAGTGATACAACATGGGCAACTGACCTTTTCTGTGGCCAATAGGTCAACGTCTAGGTCAGTTATGATTCACTGTCATCACTCTCACTTTCTCGGTCTCTTTATATATTTATTTGACTCTACTTCAGTTTAATCCCATAAATCCAATTCTGTGAAGAGTCTGCCAGCTAGTGGGCTGTGGTCATGCTGGGGCATCCCTTTAGGATTTTTTAAATTACTTATTCTTTTACTTATAATCTTTCTTCTCTCTTCACACACACAGAATTTACATGTCATCACAGAAGTCAGCCGAAGAGCAAAAGAACAATAAGAATACCCCCCCCCCCCCAAAAAAAATACTAAAAATCTGAAGAAAAAAAATAACTGACCATTCCACAGAAGAAATGAGTAATACAGGAGAGAGAGAGAGAGAGAGGACAGTGTAGTAGATGCATAGTAAGGGGATGTATGTTGGGAAAGACAGTGTATGGTGGAGAATGAAGAGGAAGGAAAAGAGATAAAAACAGAAACAAAGATGTAAAATGGAAGAGAGAGAATAGGAAGAAAAAAGAGGAGGTGAAAAAGAAAGAAAAACTGAACATTAAAGGGGAGAGCAAGGAAGGAGGTGGAAGAAAAGATGAGCAGAAGAAAGAGAAAGGAGGGAAATAGAAGGTGGCTAGAAAAAAAAAAGGAAACAAGAAGTTTAGTGTTGAGGATGTATTAAAACCACTCTGATTAAACTTAAGAGTATAGAAGCATGATTTGTTGGACTTTAGTGCTCAGGCATATTCTGCTCTCTTATTGGTAATAAATAGTTCTTATAGTATCTTTTAGTTATCGTGACCAGGGCCATGATACAAGTATCCATTATATATATATATAAGGCGAGCTGGCAGAAATGTTAGCACGCCGGGCAAAATGCGTAGCCGTATTTCATCTGCCGTTACGTTCTGGGTTCAAATTCCGCCGAGGTCGACTTTGCCTTTCACCCTTTAGGGGTCGATAAATTAAGTACCAGTTACACACTGGGGTCAATGTAATCGACTTAACCCGTTTGTCTGTCCATGTTTGTCCCCTCTGTGTTTAGCCCTTTGTGGGTAGTAAAGAAATATATATATATATATATATACTTTATTAATAAAGCTGCAAAGACACCACTTAAACTGTTAATCAGAGTTTCACTTTCCCATTCATCACAGTTTTGGTTTACTCTACTTCCAGTATTTGAGTACTATTCTTCCCATCTGTGCTTACTCTGAACAGCCCTTCTTATCTTGTTTTTCCCTGTCCTGTCTTTTACTGTTTATATTTTGTACTGTTGTTACTGTCCTGTTTTTTTACCATTTTTTACCCCTCTGCGAAAAGATCTCAGAATTTTAATTGATTTGCTTTTAGCAGGAAGGAAAGTTTCTTGTCGAAGATACGTCTCGCTTTTATCCTTCGAAACGTAGAGTAGATGAAACCATAGCTACCGAAGAAGGGGTTTTTTCTTTGTGTTAATTGTCCTGTACTCCATTTTTTGTTGTTTTTAAAAAAATGTCCAGTTCCTTTGGTTTGTGTCTATGTTTTCGTTTCTCTTTGTGTTCGACGTCCCTTTGGTGTCCTGTACTCATATATGCGTGTATATGTACATGTAGAGGTAGGTACGTACATATATGTTTATATATATGCATATGTTTTATTTCATTTATTAATATATTATATATATATATATATATATATATATATATATATGGGGTTGGGGTGGCTTGTAAGGTGGCAAGCTGGCAGAACCATTAGCAAATGAAACAAAATGCTAAATGATATTTTGTTTGTCTTTACATTCCAAGTTGAAGTACCACCAAGGTTGACCTTGCCTTTCATTCTTTTGGGGTTGAAGTACTAGTCAAGCACTGGGGGTTGAAGTAAATCACTAGCTCCCTCCTCCCCAAATTTCAGGCCTTGTGCCTATAGTAGAAACGATGATATACATGGGACTTGTGGAAACATATATACCAGTATTGAAGGCGGCGAGCTGGCAGAAACGTTAGCACGCCAGGTGAAATGCGTAGCCGTATTTCATCTACCATTATGTTCTGAGTTCAAATTCTGCCGAGGTCGACTTTGCCTTTCATCCTTTCGGGGTCGATAAATTATGTACCAGTTACGCACTGGGGTCGATGTAATCGACTTGATCCATTTGTCTGTCCTTGTTTGTCCCTCTGTGTTTAGCCCCTTATGGGTAATAAAGAAATATATATACCAGTACTGGGCACACCTCCTAAAGGACAGTAGGCATTGTACATACATTGTCTATTATAAATAATGAATATGCAAGCTCAATATAAGCAGGCTTTTCATTCAGCACCAACAGGAGGAACAAACCTCCTCTTGTTCTTTCTCTCTCCTTCTCTCATACACACATGCTCTATAATTTGGGTTCTGAGCATCATTGTTTCCATGTAAATGATTATGATGTTATAAACTGTGTTGTCAAGGGTTTTCTCTTGGGACTGGAGACAAGTTAATTAATAATATAATAATAAAAAAATAAACAAATAAAATAAAGTATTCTGCACAAGGAATTACAACTGAGGTTGGTAGACTGGCAGAATTATTTGTCAGATGAAATGACTTGCAGCATTTATTCCAGCTCTTGACATTCTGGGTTCAAATGCATTTTGAGACTGTCTATCAATTTGTAAAGACACATGACCTAGTGGTTAGGGCATTGGTCATATGGCCAGAAGTTCAATTCCTGGACCAGTCAGCATGGTGTGTCCTTCAGCAAGACACATCATTTCACATTGCTCTGCTGATCTACTCTAGTAGAAAGTAAAGTACTTGCTGTCTGCTGGTGCTACCATTTCTTTCCTCCATCTGCCATACCTCACTGTTCCTTGGTGCCCAAAGTAAGAGAGCTGAGAGGATGTCTGTGTCTACTTGGAACTACATAAATGTCCAAATAACTAATGCAAGTGACAGTTAAGCTTCTTTCAGTTTAACAAATGGCAGAACATGGATTTTTGTCAGTGAACAGGTCGCGGTCTTAAAGCGACGAAAATATTTTGACAAATTAAACTTAAATGTTGAAGTGAATCAAACGGCTTTTGTGTGTTTCTTAAATGGCTTACAAACACCTTCCACGCTGCAATTGTTTTCATTTCAGCACACGATCTCAGATCAAATCACTTGCTATGCAAGTACATCTCCGTAATGATTGCTAATGTTTGAAACAAAGTAACATAAGCATGGTACAAGACCACAGATATACAAGTGAGAGAGAGAGAGTTGGTATAATTGAGACAAGTATATTCAAGCCAGGCCAGATCAGGTATAGGAGCCTGTGCCTCTGCAGTACAACACTGCATCCACTATTTGTTAGCATCTGCTCAGGTCATCTCATGCAACCCTTTAAGCAGTGTCCCAGTCAGCTCCCATCTCTGCAAGATACTTCCTTATCCACTGTGACCAAGAGGCATGTGGCCAACCAACACAAGCCATAACCCCATCCATATCTCAGGTATATCGCTTATGGCAGAGTTAAAAATCCTTATTACTATTATTAACAAAAATGGTTGAGTTCAGGATATCTTTAAGCTTTGTTGGTGTAAGTTCAAATTTTATCAATGTTAACTTTGCCTTTAACCTTTAAATAAATGAATGACTAGAATTGAACTGAGATTGATCCAGTTGATCACACTTCTTTTCTTACAATTTGTAGCTTTATATCAGTGCCAGAAAATAACAATTATCATTATAGTGTGTACCACGTACCAAAATATATATTCTACAAATTTGTTATGCTACTTACAAGTGATATTCGTTGGAGTTCTGCTGTTTTTGGAAGTCATATTCCTATCAAGTACATTGCAAATTGGCAGAGTTGGAAGAACAATGAATACAATGCCTTGTGGTATTTGTTGACTCTCTGAGTTCAGATCCTGCTGAAGTCAACTTTTTTTTTCCAGCCATTTAAGTTTGATACAAAACCACATGATTCTGGGTCTCAGTGCATGATGCCTTGGGCAAGTGTCTTCTACTCTAGCCCTGACCGGATCAAAGCCTTTAAGCAGATTTAGTGGGCAGAAACTGAAAGAAGCTTGTTGTATGTGTGTGTGTGTGTGCATGCGCACATGTAGGCATGCGTACATGTCAGTGTGTTTGTCTCTCACCACTGCTTGACAATTGAGGTTGCTTTGTTTACATCCCCAGTTTGACAAGAGACTGATCAAATAAGTACCAAGCTCACAAATAAGTGTGGGGGTGGGGTGTCAATTCATTCGACTAAAACTCTTCAAAGAGGTATCTTAGCATGGCCACAGTCCAGCGACTGAAACCCAGAGAAGTAGAATTCTAAGAACATCAGATCAGATGCCATGTGATAGCTTTTCTGGCTCTTTGCTACTCTGAGTTCAGATCCCATCATGCCCTACAAATGGGTGATAGATTAAAATCTGTTGCCTGGTGTAACATCATCACACTGTATCTTGGGTGCCTTTAGTGGAATTCACTTTACTGCAAGCATTTGTGCCCAGCCTTTGGCTAGAGGATACTTTTCTCTCCCACTATCAGCCTTGGATGTCCCCTGCAAAAGGGTCTTTGGCACTGGCTTCAGTCTTAAAAAAATACAGAAATGTAAAAAAAATTCTATTGTATAACCTTTGTTTGCTCTCCAACTTGCAAATGTTCAGTGCAAAACAATCTGTTTACTGCACAATAGAGTGATATAAGAGCCAGCAACTCCTCAGCTGACTCAAAAGTCTTGAAGTGGATCATAAATACAGTACTAAATAGTGTCACTCAATTGTTATTCACTGAGGAAATATATTAGCAGAACTATAGACTGTAGACTATAGCAAGTTTGCACTTATTTCAATCAATAGTTACTTGAATTTTTCCCTTTGTTGCCATCTGCTGCTTGTTACAAGTGAAGTTGCACCTGCATGATCAAGTTGCTTTTTTTTTTACCTTCCAGGACAGACAAACAGTTGAACATTGGCATTTATTAAGTGAATAGATACATGGCCTAAGTAATGATAACCATGGACGTAGCACAGTCATTATTGTATTATTTTGTTAGCTGATTGTCAGAGATGGTTGATAACTCTCACTTATAAAGGTCTTCTTTAAATTACATCAGAAAATAAAGCAAAAACTTACTGGTGGCACCATGAGAAGTGTGCAAGACTAGATTGATCAAGAGATTTTAATTTTACATTTGTTTTTACTCTTTTCATATTTTTAATGGAAAGCTTTTAGTTGGAAGCCCTTCTTACTGCAAACCACTCAAACATGAAATAAGAGTTGAGCTTGTGAGACAAGCAGAGTTACCTGCCCCTGCAAAGAGCGATGCAGACCAATCTGTATTCAAAAAACAAACTTGCAGCACAAGGAAACCACCTAAGATGATAGTCTCAGTTCAAAATTTTCCCTGAAGCTATGCATAAATTCATAACTTATGCAGGACTAAGGGATTGTTTTCTTTTTCCGTATCTTGGCAATCATATATTAAATACAGGGTAAGTATAAGTTGCCATTACCGTTACTGGTTTCTGGTAATTACAATTAGTTCTGTTTGAGTAGGTGTGTGACATCAAGTTGGTTAACCAAATTGTCATGCGACAGTGTAAAGTAATAGATTCGATATCAACTGCCATTAAAGGCTGCTGCCAACAGAGCTTTTGATCAGTCTTGTTGTCCATACTGAACAGTAGGACAGTTATGAGTAACAGTGTGGACAGGTTTCAATAAGGATTGAAAACAAATGTAGGTCTAACATCTAGAGAATTTAATGGAAAAATCTATGTATGTGTGTGTGTGTACAATGAAGAAATGTGGAAGCACTCCATCGGTTATGACGACGAGGGTTCCGGTTGATCCGAATCAACGGAACAGCCTGCTCGTGAAATTAACGTGTAAGTGGCTGAGCACTCCACAGACACGTGTACCCTTAACGTAGTTCTCGGGGATATTCAGCATGACACAGAGAGTGACAAGGCCGGCCCTTTGAAATACAGGTACAACAGAAACAGGAAGTAAGAGTGAGAGAAAGTTGTGGTGAAAGAGTACAGCAGGGATCACCACCATCCCCTGCCGGAGCCTCGTGGAGCTTTTAGGTGTTTTCACTCAATAAACACTCACAACGCCCGGTCTGGGAATCAAAACCGCGATCCTCCGACTGCAAGTCCACTGCCCTAACCACTGGGCCATTGCGCCTCCACACTGAACAGTAGGACAGTTATGAATAACAGTGTGGATAGGTTTCAATAAGGATTGAAAAAAATGTAGGTCTAACATCTAGAGAATTTAGTGGAAGAATCTATGTATGTGTATGTACAATGAAGAAATAAAGAGTACTTAAGACATACAGCAAGTGAGGCAAATATAAGATTTTGTCAGGAAATAAAATCCAATAACTTTCTCCAGAGGAAATAAGGAAACATTAGATATCTTTTCTTTTTGTGACACACTAACTTAGTTCATTCTTTAAACATATCCTTCAGCCCAATAAACATCATATAGAGTAGTAGGTAAGGTGGAATAGTGACAGCTTCAAATAAATAAATGAATATATTTCTATAAGACGGTGGAAAGAAAAGCAAATAGAAGAGTAAATGGGGTGAATAAATGGGGGACAGAGAGAAAGAGTAAGGAGGCAGTGATGTTATATATATAAGAAAATTAACACAAAGAAATTCATCAGACATCTTGACTGAAGGAGAGTTAAAAGTGTGTTGGTCCTTTGGAGTTATTAGGCATTTACAAACTGAGTTGGAGAAGTGCAGTTTTGAAACTGTACATTTTGTCCCACCATTTAGAGTAGAATTCCACAAGAGTTGGGGGTTATGGGGATCGAAAGGGAAAAGTACAAACAGTTGCCATATTTAATAGACTTAAAATGATCTTTAAAGCTTTAAACTTGTCCAACATGATGGTGAAGAGAGAAGAGATGCATGGATGCAAACTTCAGTTTGTTTGCTCATGAATAAAGATGGGTTGGGCAAAAATATTTCATTAACAATTTTTGGACCTGGGGTATGTGTGTGTGTGAGAGTGGGTGCTGGTATTTATCAGTTTAGCAGCCATAGAGTTAGAGCACCTTAATAGAGCAAAAAAAAAAAAGCTTAACAATTAGAAAGAGAACAGATAAAATCTATAGAATCAGCCCATAGCTCTTTTTGCTTTAAATATTTTTCTTTTGATTTTATATGAGGGAATGAAAGTTCTGTTTGCAGGGAATATAAAACAGATTATGCACACATATATATCTATTATTATTATTATTATTATTGATTCAGGAATATATTAACAATTCCTGGATAGAAAGGTAATAACTGTTGTCACCCTTCTGTTTAGGAATCTTAATATCTTGTTGAATTAATAATAAATAATTTTGCAAGTTCTTATTATATATATATATATATATTGTGTGTGTGTATTAATTTTGTGTAGATATGTATGTGTTAATGATGTTTGCACATTTATACATATAGATACATTTATAAATGGGATGGTAAAGAATAGAGAGGAAGAAAAAAAGAGTGAAGAGAGAAGGGATATGAGAAGGAAAGAAGAATGAAGAAAGTGTAAAAGAGAGAGAGAGAGAAAATTAGTGTTTTCTCTAGAGATTGTTCTTCTTTTGACAAACTTGTAATTTGAAGTAATTTAAACCATTATCACTACATCTTTGTTTTGATCTTACACACCTAACTCATCATATTTGTTAATTTATGTAAAGATCTTAGTTTTAACCAATTAACACATCATTTAAAATATAAATAGAATTTGTGTTCTTTACTGGAAACAAAAATACAATAATCGTAACAAAAATACTAATAACAAAAGTAATAATAATAATAATGATAATAATTATTATTACAGTAATTATTTAGAAGAAATAAAAACAATGCAAATATAAAATAAACAAAGTAAATTTTTTTACAAAAACAGATGTAAAAATAAAATTTAAAAAAAACAATCACTGAATATAGAATACAAAAAACTGAAAAATTCACAATGTTTGGTGATGTAGTGGAGTGAGGGCATAAGACTGGAAAGATGAGGGAATGAAAGTTCTGTTTGCAGGGAATATAAAACAACTATACCATGGAATTGGATTCACCCAGTCGGTTAACAATCTACAATGAGGAAAGAAAGAAAGAAAAAAAATATAATTATTAGAGCGAAAAAATGCAATGAATCTATGAAAGGATATTTTTGATTGCAAAGGTAAAATATATATCACAATATCAAAAGTTTTAATTCAGAGGATGAAGAAAACAGAATGATGGTTGCTGATGGAGAAATACTGTTAGTCACCAAATAAACATTTAGTTACTCTATTTCTGTTGAAATACACTGCCTTTCATCATCCCCATCATTTAATGTCTACTTCTCCATGATTGTATGAGTCTGATGGAGTTTGTGGACGAAAATTTTCTATGGCTGGGTACCTTTCCTGTTGGCAACCCTCCCCTGTAATATTTCTCTGTGGCTAGACAGGATTTTCATGGAAGACTGGAGACACACAGCATCACTTGTATGACAGTGATGTATATTTAAAATCATCACATGATATCAGGATAAGGGTGCACACAAACACACACTTTTTTATACATGCATACAATGGGATTCTTTCAGTTTCCATCTACCAAATCCACTCTCAGTTTGCTTGACCTGGGGCTCTAATGGAAGACACTTGCCCAAAGTGCCACAGCATCTGTGTTTCCCTAACAGGTCACTCAATTAAGGAGAAACTAAGTTCAACACTACTTAGCTTTGGTGATCAGATGAGATGAAAACTTGTGATATGGCTGTAAGCATAGAGTTGGTGTAATGAAAATAGAATAGCGAGCAAAGTGCACAAACTTCAAACATGGGGCCTTATGGAGGCAATGACAAGTGACCGAGACCTTTGGCAATATGCTGTGCTAGAGAGGACCCATCAAGCCAAATAAAATTGTAGCAGTGGCCAATGAGGACAGCTGTGGAAGAGGTAGACCCAGGAAAACATGGGATGAGGTGGTGAAGTATGATCTTTGAATGTTGGACCTCACAGAGGCAATGACAATTGACCAAAACCTTTGGCAATATGCTATGCTTCAGAAGACTTGTCAAGCCAAGGGAAATTGTAGTTGTGGCCAATGCCAATGTCATGTAAGTGGCACCCATGCTGGTGGCACATAAAAAGCACCCATTACACACTTGGAGTGATTGGCATTAGGAAGGCCATCCAGCAGCAAAAACCATGCCAAACTTGGTTCAGCTCCCCAGCTTACCATGTCTAATCCATGCCAGCTTGGAAAGCAGACGCTAAGTGATGATGATAATGATGAATTGTGGATGAAAAGCATGATGTTTTAGTGATCTGAAGAGTTAGCTTTCTTTATTTGCATTAACCCTTTTGATACCAACCTCTGGCTCTGCAGTACAAATGTCTTTTGATACCAACCTCTGGCTCTGCAGTACAAATGTCTTGTTTTCATAAGTTTTGAATTAAAATCTTCTACCAAACCTTAGTCACAATTTATGTTCCTAACACTAGCTTAATGATAACTAAGTTATTTTACTAAATTCTTTGTTATATTTAAAATAAATTGAATGAAACACAGAGCATCTCAAATTAAATACGGTAATGAAAGGGTTAATTTGTAAATATAGAGTTGTACTGTATAATGCTGAGCACACATATTGATTCCATGGCGTACTCTCAAGATACAAAGATGTGTAAATGAATGGAATGGTAGAAAATTGCACAGAGTGCATGAATAAGAGTTCACAAAGGGTCAAAAAGGGGAAGGAGGCGAAAGGGGAGAATGCTGTGATTGATGAAACATGGGCTATATAGAGGAGCAACAGAAAAGTGATATATAGTTGGCCAGGAAAGGCCAAGAGAAAAAGATGACAGAGTGGTGGTGTTAAGCGTAGTGCCTGAAGAAGAGATGAAGCTTGATTCATTGGGGGTAGGGTGTGTGAATTAATGTTACATGTGGGTGGAATATAAAGGTCTTTCAGAACTCAGTTTCACTGAGGTGAGTGGGTCTTTTCAAGAACCTCATATTGCCTGATATCTTGGTTGATTGCCAAATCCTCCATGAGGCCCTGTATCTTGAGATTGGTCATCACTACTTCACCCCATGTCTTCCTGGGTCTCCCTCTTCCACAAGTGCTATCCACATGAAGTGATCAGTACTTTTTTACGCATCACATGTCTAAACAAATGTAATCTCTCTTGCATGCTACATCTGATTCATTTTATGCCCAGCTTTTCTCTTAGTGCATTTGCACTTTGTCATATATGCACACTGATGTTGCACATCCATCGGAGCATACTAGGCTTCATTCCCCTCCAGAATACACATGACATCTGCATTCAGGGTCCAGATCGCACTACCATGGAGCATAGCCATTCATAAACAAGCATCATACAATCTGCCTTTCACTTTGCCAATAGAGGTAATAGCTCTCTAAATTTCTTCCATCCTTGCATCAACATGTTTGCTCAGCATTATACAATACAATTGTATATTCATAATGAAATGAATACTACATGGGGAAGGTTATGAAATGGCTGTAAGCATATGAAAGTCATATAGGAAAATAAATCTATCTGCAACTCTCACAACTAAATTTCTGCTTTAGTTATATATATTGGGTTGTCCCCGAAATAATGCAGTTTTTTTTATACTGCTTTATTTTTCAAAATTAAGATAAAGTTCTTTTTTAATCTAAAATATACACTCCTTCATTTTCTACAATGCTCTTCCATCTATCTGGTAGACATGCAAGGATCCCCTTCCAAAATTCACTCGTCTGTGACAAAAATACTCCTCCAGTACTGTTCTGACCTCGTCTACAGAATTCATATTTTTTCTGTCAAAATGATTGAATAAATGTGGAATAAATGACAATCAGATGGGGCAATGTCTGGCAAATATGGTGGGTGGGGCATCGTTTCCCATCCAAACTGCTCCAGCCTTTGGAATGTCATTCTTGCTGCATGTGGTCAAGCATTATCCTGATGGAAGAACACCTTTCACCTTGAAACCAAAGATGGGTCATTTTTCTTCCAGTGCTGACTTAAGCTGCTTGCAGTAGATCTTTGTTATTGTTTGATTTGGGTTTAAAAGTTCAAAGTGAACTAAATCTTTCATATCCCACCAAACCAATAACAACACCATACTTGGGTGAAGACCTTCTTTAGCCCGGGGTGCCGGTGTTTCTCCTTTCCCTACCCACTGTCTTCGGTACTGGACATATTTATAGAGGACCCACTTCTCACCACCAGTCACTATTTGGTCCAAAAATGGTTCATTCGTGGGGCGTAAAAGCAAAAAGAGCACACATTCACTCTGCACATGATTAGACTCAGAAAGTTTGTGAGAAACCCATCGATCCAATTTGCTGATGACACGCAGGTGTTGATGGATGGTTGAATGACCAAATCAAAGCTTCTCTGCTAGTTCCTCAACAGTGGATTTTGTTCCTCTAGGGTTAGCAGGACATCCTTGTCAAGCTCTACAGATCTTCCAGAACGAGTCTTATCTTTTAGGCTGTAGTTTCTGGTTCAGAATTTCAGGAACCATTGTTGACACTGGCTTACGCTTATTGTCAAATCCTCTCATGCTAATCACACTGTTTCACCCACCTTTCCAAGTTACTCTTTCTTTCCCCTAGTGCCTTTTTGCAACTGTGCTGTTAGCCTCAATATTCTTTCTCTTCAAAAATATACAAGTTTCTGAAACACTGACTTCGTCAATCCTCTAAGTAAATTGTACTTTTCTTTGAACTTTTATGGATTAACTACCACAAGCTTCTCTGGATTCTTAATATTACCTCATTTTTTAACCCTTTAGCATTTAAACCAGCCATATCCGGCCAAAAGTATTCTGCCTGTTTTATGTTCAAACTGGCCAGATCTGGTCTCTCACACCAACCCTACAATATCGTTTTAAAAATTAACAGCTACCTCATCAGAATCTCATAACTACAAGATAATGCATGATTAGTTCAAAACAATGTGGATAAAAATGGATTAATTTTGGCAGAATAATGCGAACACTAAAGGGTTAAACACTTTTACATCACACCTTCCACCTTGCTTTCAGTAATTCTGACTCATTGACAAACATATCAGTAAGTACTGCAGGGTTATGATTCTGCTGAAGATCCCAAACATGAGATATATTTCCTATATGTACCAAAGATATTATTGGCCACCATATTCTTAACATTGCATAGTTGATCTTAATTTTATGTTTAATCCAACTGAAATACTTTGTTCATCCTCTTAACCTAAACTTACAGGTTGTATTAGTTTACCTACTTGCTAGGTTGATAGAGGAATACCTTTGCTTTTTCACAACAGATTTAATATTTATAGCTTGGTCAGAGAAGGCAGGGCAGTGCCAAAGATCTTTTCTTTGTAGAGTTTTCAAGATCAATGGAAGAAAAATAACAAAGAAATCCTTACACACGGGAAATTTTCAGACTAGAAACCTAGTCTGAATGCTTTTAATAGAGTGGTGGACTGCTAAATGTACTGAAGGGCCTGGTGATGGGGTTACACCAGGATTAAGTCTATCACAGCAAAAAATATTCTGAAAGCATATTCAGCATTTTCCAATAAAATAATCTTTTACGAATGTATGCTGCTGATGTGACTAAGTATAACAGTGGGTCTCTTTGGTTCATCCTACATTGCTTCCAGTCATGGGAGCAATGTATGATCCTCTAGGGAGGTCATGGGACCTGTATGATCCTCTTAATTTTATCCTAGCTATCTCAACATCTTGAAGTATATACTTAAGTAACTTTATCAAATCTGCATGTCCTTCATACATCTCTCTCCCTGGCCATCTAGTATTGACATCCATCACTGTCTTCCTTTTGTCCTCTTTAGTGTTGGTATCATGAAAAAATGCACCCAGTAAGCTTTGTAAAGTAGTTGGTGTCAGAAGGGCATGTAACCAAAAAAACCAAGCCAAAAATAAAACTTACGAGCAGGCTATGGTCCCCTCACCCATCTACAAGAGCAGCTACAACCTATCCAACCCATGCCAGCATGAAAAGCAGATGTAAAACAATGATGATGAGAATGGTGCATTAAATTCTGCTTACATCAACATTTCTGATCATCTTCAAGTACAGAGTAAGCTTTGTTCCAAATTTCATAACAAGAAGGAAAAATATGACTTGTTGATTTAAGTTAATTTATAGACAGATTTTTTTCATCTAATGAAATCATTAACGAGTAAAGCTTGGATTAGTTTTAGAATATTTGATTTACTGTAATGTTTGCTTTTCCACATGCTGGGTTTCTCCAGAATGAAACCTGCCCAAATTTTGAAGAAAAGATGGCGCAGGAGTGGCTGTGTGGTAAGTAGCTTGCTTACCAACCACATGGTTCCGGGTTCAGTCCCACTGCGTGGCACCTTCAGCAAGTGTCTTGTGAGTGGATTTGGTAGACGGAAACTGAAAGAAGCCCGTCGTATATATGTATATATATATATATATATATATATATATATTATATATATATATATATATATATATATGTGTGTGTGTGTGCGTGTGCATATGTGTGTCTGTGTTTGTCCCCCTAGCATTGCTTGACAACCGATGCTGGTGTGTTTATGTCCCCGTCACTTAGCGGTTCGGTAAAAGAGACCGATAGAATACTGGGCTTACAAAGAATAAGTCCCGGGGTCGAGTTGCTCGACTAAAGACGGTGCTCCAGCATGGCCGCAGTCAAATGACTGAAACAAGTAAAAGAGTAAAGTTGTCACACATAATCACACACAAAACCCAGTCTGTAGGTCATCGTTTGTAATTCCACAAACTACAGCCAAAATAACCAAAACTCTATCAAATCATACTAGCTGTCGTCTTCAAGAAAGAAAGAACATATTGGATAATATAGTCATTGATACAATATATTTCAAAAAGAGATGGGATGATCAAGAGTAACCGGAGTGCTAAAACATACATCCATGTATAAAAGATAGAGATACTTACAGAACTAATTCCTGGTAGATTGAGAACAGTGCCAATTATAGGTACACGACGCAGAAAATTTACAGCAACTGGGAAGAAACCACTGTATAAAAAAAAAAGATAGTATTTTACTGGTTGTTATATCACATACAACATTAGAATGTTAATGTAAAAAGAGAAAAATAGCTGAATTAAGCTCTTAGTATCTATATCTTTAGGATTAGAGTAGTCTGTTGCCAGCATTCAGCACAGTTTGAGGATACTTTCCTCCTCTCCTCTCACTAGTGTCAAAGACTTTGTAAGAGTATTAATTGGGCTCGGCATTTCTTTGTTGGCTAAGCAATAAAGGGACTCTTTTTAACATATCCTACACTAAAAATCAACCCTGATTTGAGGTAGTGTTTGACCACCAGAAACCCAGCTCTTCAAAACTGATATAGCTTCTTTCAATTACTGTATCATTTTCAAATATTTTAATCCATACTGTTATGTCTTCTCTCAAAGATATTTCTTTAAATATATTTTAAGATGTTAAACAAACAAATAGGTGCAGGAGTGGCTGTGTGGTAAGTAGCTTGTCTACCAACCACACGGTTCCGGGTTCAGTCCCACTGCGTGGCACCTTGGGCAAGTGTCTTCTACTTGGGCCGACAAAAGCCTTGTGAGTGGATTTGGTAGACGGAAACTGAAAGAAGCCCGTCGTATATATGTATATATATATATGTGTGTGTGTGTGTGTTTGTGTATCTGTGTTTGTCCCCTAGCATTGCTTGACAACCGATGCTGATGTGTTTATGTCCCCGTTACTTAGCGGTTTGGCAAAAGAGACCGATAGTGTAAGTACTGGGCTTACAAAAGAATAAGTCCCGGGGTTGAGTTGCTCGATTAAAGGCGGTGCTCCAGCATGGCCACAGTCAAATGACTGAAACAAGTAAAAGAATAAAATAAAAGAGTAAACTCTTGCATTCTATTAAATAGTGTTAAGCAACTCTCTATGCTTTGCTTCATGTAAGACCCATCTCCTTGGTTCATTTCAGCTTCTCTATATCAGGAGTTCTTTGGCCATGCAGGCTTTCACTTTCCAAAAGATGTCAGTCTCAATGCTACCTTTGGTATCCTAATCCAATCCATCCTGCGTGTGGCCCAGCCATCAGAGCTATAGATGTTTTGTTTCAAGGATTTACACTACAGCAACAAGTTTCACAGTATGACTCCTTATCTGACATTTTGCTGAACCAGAAGATGTGGCAGGTTTTCTTCATGTGCCGTCTGTAGAAAATATTGATCTTATTTAGACCTCCTTTTACTACTTAATAAGTGGAGGCGCAATGGCCCAGTGGTTAGGGCAGTGGACTCGCGGTCATAGGATCGCGGTTTCGATTCCCAGACCGGGCGTTGTGAGTGTTTATTGGGCGAAAACACCTAAAAGCTCCACGAGGCTCCGGCAGGGGATGGTGGTGATCCCTGCTGTACTCCTTCACCACAACTTTCTCTCACCCTTACTTCCTGTTTCTGTTGTACCTGTATTTCAAAGGGCCGGCCTTGTCACTCTCTGTGTCACGCTGAATATCGCCGAGAACTACGTTAAGGGTGCACGTGTCTGTGTAGTGCTCAGCCACTTACACGTTAATTTCACGAGCAGGCTGTTCCGTTGATTCGGATCAACCAGATCCCTCATCGTCGTAACCGACGGAGTGCTTCCATCCACTACTTAATAACTTTCTTGGTCATACATTAAGACAGATTTAACATTGCTGTTCCAGAACTTAGTCTAATATGAAGACTGTATTACCGAACCTTCTACGATGGGGTGCTGAAAAATTCCTGGCTTTAAAAGTGCCATGAAAGGGCTGGTTGGAGACCCAACCTTCTGAGTTCTTTTACGAGGCTTAAAAAAAAAACTGAAGAACCGCTGCAATAAGTGTGTGAATCTGAGAGGAGAATTTACTATTTTACTATTTTACTTGTTTCAGTCATTTGACTGCGGCCATGCTGGAGTACCGCCTTTAGTCGAGCAAATCGACCCCAGGACTTATTCATTGTAAGCCTAGTACTTATTCTATCGGGCTCCTTTTACCGAACCGCTGAGTTACGGGGACGTAAACACATCAGCATTGGTTGTCAAGCGATGTTGGGGGGACAAACACAGACACACAAACATATACACACACACATACATATATATATATATATATATATATACACATATATACGACGGGCTTCTTTCAGTTTCCGTCTACCAAATCCACTCACAAGGCTTTGGTCGGCCCGAGGCTATAGTAAAAGACACTTGCCTAAGGTGCCACGCAGTGGGACTGAACCCGGGACCATGTGGTTGGTAAGCAAACTACTTACCACACAGCCACTCCTGCGCCTTCAATATGTCGAATAAAATCATAATTAACTGATCCTCCAGTATTTTTTTTTACTCAAAGCCAGGAACTTTGCAACACCTCGTAGATGTACTGAAAACCTTGTAAAGGAAAGACCCTAAATATGCAAATTAAATATCAATAAAGGGACTTAACTCTAGCATCATGCTATATGCAAGGGAGGCAAGTTCAAGTGAATTGTACTGAAAATTTGTTCTCGGTGAAAAATAATGCCTATAACTAGAACATAGACAAGATGTATTATAGTGAGTATATGGGATTTAGGTGCAAAAAAATTTATGAACTTACCTAAATAATAAGAAGAATCCATACATTTCTAAGCACATGCCAATGACTGGCCAGCCGATAAGTACAATAAGTATACCAATTACAAAGAAACCAGTTGCCTTCACCTTGTGTCGCTGAAAGAAGAATCGAAAAGTTCTCTCCAGCCCAATGACACACCCCAAGCCACTTATAAATAGTATCTAGAAAAGAAAGAAAATATATTGATAAATCATCAGTCATTAAGTACGTTGTCTAAGAAATATCTGTATATATATATATACAAATATATTTACAAAGTCAGAAAACAGCACAGCTCCCATGACTTCAGGAAACATTTTTTCACGCTGAGAGCTGCTGAAGCATGGAACAAACTGCCGGCATCAGTTGTTAGTTGTCGGAGCACTGCATCCTTCAAAACTTCTATGCTTTCTGAGATTCGCCAACACTACACCTGATTTTCTCCCCTCCATACACACACAAGGATGTATCTGACTCATACATTGTTCGCTTTCCAGACATTTTTACATTATTGCATGTACTTTATATGCACTTTCTGACAAGTTGTGGTGCACCTGAGCACTGTATACAATAATTTCATTATTATTATTATTATTGTTATTTTATTATACAAATTGAGATAGGGGTTGTGAGTGCAACCCACCTATGGGATAACATATATCCAATATACTGCTAGTTTGACCTTAATGTTCATATGTAGTGGTTTGATAAATTATGTGATTGGGTATTATCTGGTAGTTGATTATTGATTTAGATGTATTTCTCCATTTTCTTATTTTGTATTATATATATATATATATTGTATGTATGTATGTCACAAAGTGATGGGGGATGCTGGCCAGCACTGCTTATGCTAAAAACAAGAGTTGAATTAACTCTAAAATCACTGAAGGGCTAGATTAATGACTGACAAAGGGAGGTAAATCCCTAGCGTACATAGCCACATTGCAGTTTCGAAATTTGGTGTAGAACACCTTAATTCTCACCAGCAGCTCTTAACGCCAAGGGTTAAACACAACTTCCCTTGTCAATCATATAAGAGACATGGTTTAAATCATATGCTGATTTTCCAAATAGTGAAAGTGTAAACAATAAATTAAAAGGGTGGCTTATTGGCAATTTGAACCTGAAGACAAAATTAATAGAGGTCATAAAAGTGGGTACTTTAGTGAGTTTAGAGTTAATTTAACTCTTGTTTTTAGCATAAGCGGTGCTGGTCACCACCCTCCGTCATTTTTGTGACCTCTATTAATTTTGTCTTTAGGCTCTAATTGCTAATAAGCCACCCATTTTACTACTACTAATATACACTTTTACTTGTTTCAGTCATTTGACTGCGGCCATGCTGGAGCACCGCCTTTAATTGAGCAACTCGACCCCGGGACTTATTCTTTTTGTAAGCCCAGTACTTATTCTATTGGTCTCTTTTGCCAAACTGCTAAGTAACGGGGACATAAGCACACCAGCATCAGTTGTCAAGCAATGCTAGGGGGACAAACACAGACACACACACGCATATATATATATATATATATATATATATATACACGACGGGCTTCTTTTCAGTTTCCGTCTACCAAATCCACTCACAAGGCTTTAGTTGGCCCGAGGCTATAGTAGAAGACACTTGCCCAAGGTGCCACGCAGTGGGACTGAACCCGGAACCATGTGGTTGGTAGACAAGCTACTTACCACACACACATTATATATATATATGAAGGCACATGGCTCAGTGGTTAGAGCGTTGAGCTTACAATCGTGATGTTGTGAGTTCATTTCCCAGACCAGGTTGCGTGTTGTGTTCTTGAGCAAGACACTTTATTTCATGTTGCTTCAGTTCACTCAGCTGTAGAAATGAGTTGCAACAGCACTGGTGCCAAGCTTTATGGCTGGTACGCATGGGCGACTGCTGGTCTTCCATAAACAACCTGGACTTGTGCCTCGGAGGGTAACTTTGTAGGTGCAACCCCATGGTCATTCATAAGCGAAGGGTATCTCTATATATATATATATATATATATATATTATATATATATATATAATATATATATATATATATATATATAAATATATATATATAATATATATATATATATACGACGGGCTTCTTTTCAGTTTCCGTCTACCAAATCCACTCACAAGGCTTTAGTTGGCCCGAGGCTATAGTAGAAGACACTTGCCCAAGGTGCCACGCAGTGGGACTGAACCCGGAACCATGTGGTTGGTAGACAAGCTACTTACCACACACACATTATATATATATATGAAGGCACATGGCTCAGTGGTTAGAGCGTTGAGCTTACAATCGTGATGTTGTGAGTTCATTTCCCAGACCAGGTTGCGTGTTGTGTTCTTGAGCAAGACACTTTATTTCATGTTGCTTCAGTTCACTCAGCTGTAGAAATGAGTTGCAACAGCACTGGTGCCAAGCTTTATGGCTGGTACGCATGGGCGACTGCTGGTCTTCCATAAACAACCTGGACTTGTGCCTCGGAGGGTAACTTTGTAGGTGCAACCCCATGGTCATTCATAAGCGAAGGGTATCTCTATATATATATATATAAATATATATATGTATGTGTATATATATATACACATATATGTATGTGTATATATAAATATATATATATATATATATATATGGAGGCGCAATGGCCCAGTGGTTAGGGCAGCAGACTCACGGTTGTAGGATCGCGGTTTCGATTCCCAGACCGGGCGTTGTGAGTGTTTATTAAGCGAAAACACCTAAAACTCCACGAGGCTCCGGCAGGGGATGGTGGCGATCCCTGCTGTACTCTTTCGCCACAACTTTCTCTCACTCTTTCTTCTGTTGGCCTGCTCGCTTAACCAGCGGGGTGGCGTCATTTGGAGGCTAAAACAATGCGAAGCGCATTGTGACCAGCGATGTGTAGCAACATCTGATAGCCTGGTCGGTCATGGTGATCACAGTGATACATATATATATGTATATACATACGCGCACATATACTTGTTTCAGTCATTATGCAGGTTACTGCCTTGAACAATTTAGTTGAACAAACTAATCCTAGTGTTTATTTTATTTTAACATCTGGTACTTATTAGTCTCATTTTCAGCAAAATGAGACTAATGGTCGCATTTTGCTGAACTACTGAAGTACAGAGGCATAAACAAATGAACAGTGGGACAGACAAATGCAAACACACACACATGAAAGGTTTCCATACAGTTTCTGCCCACCAAATTCATTTACAAGGCATTGGTTGGCTCATGGCTGTAGTAAAAGAAACATGCCCAAGGTGCTGTGCAATGGGACTGAACTGAAAACCCCATGGTTGCAAAGTAAGCTTCTTAACCATACAGCCATGATGGTGCCTATATGTACAAGAAAAATCTTAGTACTGGTTATACTCTTTACTCATTTCAGACTGCAGCCATGCTGGAGCACCGCCTTTAGTCAAGCAAATCGACCCCGGGACTTATTCTTTGTAAGCCCAGTACTTATTCTATCGGTCTCTTTTGCCGAACTGCTAAGTGACGGGGACGTAAACACACCAGCATCGATTGTCAAGCAATGCTAGGGAGACAAACACAGACACACAAACATATATATATATACATATATACGACAGGCTTCTTTCAGTTTCCGTCTACCAAATCCACTCACAAGGCATTGGTCGGCCTGGGGCTATAGTAGAAGACACTTGCCCAAGATGCCACGCAGTAGGACTGAACCCGGAACCATGTGGTTGGTTAGCAAACTACTTACCACACACCCACTCCTGCGCCTATACTGAAATATTATTAGGAACTGTATTGAAAAAAAAATTTAATATTTTGTCTATCGTAGAAGTACAACCAGTTTATTGCACATGAATTTTAACAGGACCCTCAGGGGCCGTATGGACCCCAGTTGAGAGTCACTGATTTAGACTATTATTTAATTAGAAGCTAATTCAGCAGACTGAATACCTAAAATACTCATCATTGAAACTGAGAGATATCTGTTTACTTCCTTTTACATTCACTCTTATACTTACATTTCCAAATGCTAGCAGTCCTTTATCAAAAAAGAACAAAACTCCTAAGAAGAGGAACGTTATTCCAAAGCCAGCAAGACCAACACCAATTTCTGGAGGAAAAAAAAAGAAAAAGAAATGAATTAAAAATAGAAACAAATTAAATTTAAGAAAAAAAAAAAAAAGAAAATGATTTCTAAAACCATGAATATTAATATATCAGCTGAAGGAGGTTTTGTATCCTGAAATATTTGGATATGATAATTTAGCATTAAATCCAACTTTATCATACTCATGTCATTATAAGTATCTGGCATGTATGCAATAGTTATAATGTTGGGTTTCATATTCATTTAAAAACTATTACTGAGCATCAGTTGCCATCATTTCTCCAGACTCCTGTAGCCAATTAGTATTTAACCCTTTAGTGTTCGCATTATTCTGCCAAAATTAATGCTTCTTCATCCACATTGTTTTGAATTAATCATGCATTATCTTGTAGCTATGAGATTTTGAAGAGGTAGCTGTTAATTTTTAAGATGATATTGTAGGGTTGGTGTGAGAGACCAGATATGGCCAGTTTGAACATAAAACAGGCAGAATACTTTTGGCCGGATATGGCCGGTTTAAATGCTAAAGGGTTAAACTGTTCATATCTGGTTTATGTTCAAACTGGCCAAACCCAGCCTCTCACACCTACCCTACAATGTTGTTCTTAAAATATACAGTCACATCATTGAAATCTCAAAGCAATGAGATAATACATAGTTAATTGAAAACAAGGTGAATAAATAAGCATTACATTTGATAGAGTAATCTGAAAGCTAAAGGGTTAACTAATTGTTAAACAAATTAGGTACCACTTTTTTTTATATGTCCAGTTTGTTTCCCTGATTGTTTGAGACCTTGCTTGATTAAACATCCATTCTGGTAGCTTATAAATTATTTAAGCAAGGAAGTATTAGTATTTTTTTAAAATCAATGATTAAACAATTACTACATGAATGTCACTTTTAATAACACTCTGAATCTTGGTTTTACAGTCAATATTCTGTATCTCTGAGTGTCATAACGAGTGACATAAAGTGTGACTGGATGAGTATCCATCTGCAAAATACTACCTTAAAAAAAAAAAAAAGGGGGTAGGGAACCACACTGAATACACTTCTATCAGAAAGACCACAATGTTTACTACTCCTTTGTTACTGCAGTGATTTTTAAGCAAAAATGGTGAGATGGCAGAAATGATAGAACAGCAGATTAAGTATTTTGAACCACATTTTGAATTCATACCCTGTAGGATGGAGCGGCTTTTCTTATCTTTCCAGTATCAATAAATTAGGCAGTCATAGCAATATAAGAACGAAGCGAGACTCAAGCACCGAATGTGGAGGACCCAGGCATAGTGTATGGCTTTGGCATGAGACTGCAGTGTAGGGCAATGAGTAGTGATTGTGTCTGAGGCCCCTGGGGATGGATACATACTCTTTACTCTTTTACTTGTTTCAGTCATTTGACTGCGGCTATGCTGGAGCACCGCCTTTAGTCGAGTAAATCGACCCCGGGACTTATTCTTTGTAAGCCCAGTACTTATTCTATCGGTCTTTTTTGCCGAACCGCTAAGTGACGGGGACGTAAACACACCAGCATCAGTTGTCAAGCAATGCTAGGAGGACAAACACAGACACACACACACACATACATATATATATATATACATATATACGACAGGTTTCTTTCAGTTTCCGTCTACCAAATCCACTCACAAGGCTTTGGTCGGCCCGGGGCTATAGCAGAAGACACTTACCCAAGATGCCATGCAGTGGGACTGAACCCGGAACCATGTGGTTGGTTAGCAAGCTACTTACCACACAGCCACTCCTGCACCTATACATTCATAAATATATCTGATTTGTAATACTTGATTTAGTTTTTTTTTAACTCTCTGTATCTCTCTTTTACAGGGCTGATAAAATATAGTGAAATACCAATTAACTCCCCACCTTCAAATTGGAGGCCTTGTATCAATATGAAATCCTTATCATTATTACATGAGTGTTATGTCATATGATGGGTATCTTTGGAAGTATACTTTTGCCACCATGGGTAATATAAAAAAATATGGTAAGCATACACTAATTATAATTTAACTTACTGTCTCTTCTCCACTGTGTTTATGAATCTCTCTCTCTCTTACAGTGTGCAGATACAGCATTCTTTGACTTATTGCCAGCCATGAAGCCTTGTATGGGCACTTATCCTTCACCTCTTACGTTAACCCTCTGTATCCCTCTTTTACTCTATATGATGTAAAGCGTGACTAGGGGAATCAACTAATCAATATTCTGCGAGCTGGCAGAAATGTTAGCACGCCGGGCGAAATACGTAGCTGTATTTTGTCTGTTGTTACGTTCTGAGTTCAAATTCCGCCAAGATCGACTTTGCCTTTCATCCTTTCGGGGTTGATAAATTAAGTACCAGTTTCGCACTGGGGTCGATGTAATCGACTTAATGCCTTTATCAGTCCTTGTTTGTCCCCTCCATGTTTAGCCCCTTGTGGGCAGTAAAGAAATAAATATATTAGTTATTCTTAAAGAGAAAATTTTTAAGGCAACCGAACAGTAGAAACCAAAGACAGGCAGGTTAAATGCCTTGTGTTCTTTTATTTATTCCTTACTGGGACTGATTTTGACTTCCAGCTGATTCCTCCAGTCACACTTTACATCATATAGAGTAAAAGAGAGATACAGAGAGTTAACATAAGGGGTGCAGGATAAGTGTGCACACTAGGCTTGGTGGCAGGCAATGAGTAAAGGATTGCTATATCTGCATACTGTAAGAGAGACGAAATCATAAACACAGAGGAGAAGAGAGAATAAGTTAAACTATAATTATTGTATGTATAATGACAGAAACAGTGGAACAATTAATAAAATGATTTGTGGAATTTTGTTATAACACTTTATGTTCCAAGCTGGAGTCTAAATCTTGTAGAACTTGATGAAATATACTCTTACTGGTTTCAGTCATTTGACTGCGGCCATGCTGGAGCACCGCCTTTAATCAAGCAACTCGACCCCGGGACTTTTTCTTTTGTAAGCCCAGTACTTATTCTATCGGTCTCTTTTTGCCGAACCACTAAGTAATGGGGACATAAACACACCAGCATCGGTTGTCAAACAATGCTAGGGGGACACACACACGCATATATATATATATATATATATATAATATATATATATATATATATACACATATATACGACGGGCTTCTTTCAGTTTCCGTCTTCCAAATTCACTCACAAGACTTTGGTCGGCCCGAGGCTATAGTAGAAGACACGTGCCCAAGGTGCCACGCAGTGGGACTGAACCCGGAACCATGTGGTTGGTAAACAAGCTACTTACCACACAGCCACTCCTGCGCCTCAGTTAATTATATACATCTGCCCCTTTTCCTCAGAATTTATAGCCCTGAGCTAAATTTAAAATCATTATTATTACAACTGTTGTTAAGGCAATGAACTAGCAGAAATCATTAGCGCACCAGGCAGAATGCTTAGCAGCATTTTGTTCTTCTCCACATTCTGAGTTCAAATTCTGCCAGAGTCAACTTTGCCTTTCATCCTTTTCGGGGGTCGATAAAATAAGTACCAGTTGAACACTGAAGTTGATGTTATTGGCCATCTCACTCCCCCAAACTAGCTGGCCTTGTGCCAAAATTTGAAATCAGTATTACAACTGTTGTTGAAATACAGGGAGTTAATTTTTACGGTGTCTGAAAATCCCGTGGGAAGCTTTTTCTCTCTAGGCATTATTCATGCTTGTTTATATGATGAAAATTCATGTGTCTTACATACTGATCTTCACTTCATGACCTATATTGGAATTGATATTCTCTTTCATATGTACACACATATAGTTGAAAGACATACACATGCTCTAAACAGCTATCATTTCTTTTCTTTTTTATTTCTTCCTCTACGTTGATAAAGGGTTCACCTGAATCAGTAGTCTATTTCTTTTGTTTTTCGCCATACAATTCATTGTGAACAACTTTTTACGTTAATTTTTTTCACGCATGCCTACATTGTGTCCCCCAGTTTTTTAATTCTTGGTTGACTGTTATAACCTCTCGACTTTGTCGAACTGTCTGTCCCTTATTTCCCTTATTCCATTCGCACAATTTTACCTACCTTCATTCAGACATTCTTTTATTATTTTACTTGTTTCAGTCATTTGACTGCGGCCATGCAGGAGCACCACCTTTAGTTGAACAAATCAAGCCCAGGACTCATTCTTTGTAAGCCTAGTACTTATTCTATCGTTCACTTTTGCCAAACTGCAAAGTTTCGGGGATGTAAACACATCAACATCAGTTGTCAAGCGATGGAGTGGGTGGGGGGACGACAAACACAGACATACACACAAATATATATTTACAATGGGCTTCTTTTAGTTTCCATCTACCAAATCCACTCACAAGGCTTTGGTTGGCCTGAGGCTATAGTAGCAGGCACTTGCCCAAGATGCCATGCAGTGGGACTGAACCTGGAACCATGTGGTTGGGAAGCAAGCTTCTTACCACACTGCCACTCTGAAAACTGTGCAGAAGCCTGTCATGTGTGAGAGAGTGTGTGTGTGTGTGTGAATGTTGACTCGCCATATCTTTGCTTGTCATTATGTAAGCAAAATAGTATATGATAATTACATTCCTGTGTTAGCACGCTGGGCGAAATGCTGTGCAGTATTTTTTCTGCCGCTACGTTCTGAGTTCAAATTCCGCCGAGGTCGACTTTGCCTTTCATCCTTTTGGGGTCGATAAATTAAGCACCAGTTACGCACTGGGGTCGATGTAATCGACTTAATACCTATGTCTCTCCTTGTTTGCCCCCTCTATGTTTAGCCCCTTGTGGGTAATAAAGAAATAGATATTTACATTCCTGGTTGACATTACAACTGGTTTACAAAGACCTGTGATATAAAAGTACCCTATGTAAACAAAAACAGGTATGGGTTGGTGACATAAAGAGCATCCAACCATAAAATTCTGCCTGGAATATGTTCCTATTCATCTTATGCCAACATAGAAAAATGGATGTAAAAAACAAATGAACAAATTCCAGCCCACAATCACAAAGTCTGTTACTCCAAGTTTTTGATAAACTGCAAAATTAGTACGCAGGAGTGGCTGTGTGGTAAGTAGCTTGTTTACCAGCCACATGGTTCCGGGTTCAGTCCCACTGCATGTCACCTTGGGCAAGTGTCTTCTACTATAGCCTCGGGCCGACCAGAGCCTTGTGAGTGGATTTGGTAGACGGAAACTGAAAGAAGCCCGTCGTATATATGTATACATATATATGCGTGTGTGTGTTTGTGTGAGTGTGTTTGTCTCCCTAGCATTGCTTGACAACCGATGCTGGTGTGTTTATGTCCCCGTTACTTAGCGGTTCGGCAAAAGAGAACGATAGAATAAGTACTGGGCTTACAAAAGAATAAGTCCCGGGGTCGAGTTGCTCGATTAAAGGCGGTGCTCCAGCATGGCCGCAGTCAAATGGCTGAAACAAGTAAAAGAGTAAAAGATAGAGTAAATCAATATGATCGCTAAGCTTAAGATTCTAAGACATGATTTGATGTGATCTTAAGGGAGTTGGTGAGTTACTCAGAGTAACTTTGACTGTGATTCCTTCAGGCACTCCATCCGTTATGATGATGAGGCTTCCAGATGATCTGATCAACAGAACAGCTTGCTTGTGAAACTAACATGAAAGTGGCTGAGCACTCCACAGACTTGTGTACCCTTAATGTAGTTCTCAGGGAGATTCGGCATGACACAGTGTAACAAGGCTGGCTCTTTGAAATACAGGTACAAATCATTTTTGCCAGCTGAGTGGACTGGAGCAATGTGAAAAAAAGTATCTTGCTCAAGAGTGCAATGTGTTGCCCGGAACTGAACTCATGACCTTAAGCTGAATACCCTAACCACTAACCCATGCACTTTCCATACTGTAATTCAACATACACACACACACATGTATATCATCTTCTTATGTGTATACATACACACACATGTATATCATCATCAACTTTTTCATATTTGCATGTGTCAGATGAAATTCACTAGGATACATTTCATATGGCAAGATGCTCTTCCTGCCACAAACCCTCACTGGTTTACGAACAAGGTAATATTTTCATTTGTCAGTTTGAATATGAACTACACAAGAATTGATCATACTTTCACAGAAGAATGAATGATACTGCTTAAATGATGATGATTGTTGACAACTATTGCACAACATCAAGACAAAGAGACATATACACATACTCTTTTACTTGTTTCAGTCATTTGACTGCGGCCATGCTGGAGCACCGCCTTTAGTCGAGCAACTCGACCCCGGGACTTATTCTTTTGTAAGCCCAGTACTTATTCTATCGGTCTATTTTGCCGAACTGCTAAGTAACGGGGACATAAACACACCAGCATCGGTTGTCAAGCAATCCTAGGGGGACAAACACAGACACACAAACGCATATATATATATACATACATATATACGACAGGCTTCTTTCAGTTTCCGTCTACCAAATCCACTCACAAGGCTTTGGTCGGCCCGAGGCTATAGTAGAAGACACTTGCCCAAGGTGCCACGCAGTGGGACTGAACCCGGAACCATGTGGTTGGTAAACAAGCAACTTACCACACAGCCACCTACAAATATATATATATATCATCATTTAATGTCCATGCTCCATGTTGGTATGAGTTGGATGGTTTGACAGGGTCTGATGGGTCAGGAACTGCAACATGTTCCAGTGTCTACTTTGACATGGTTTCTATGGATGGATGCCCTTCAGTTCACTATGCAGCTTGCTGGAATCTGAACCCTGGGGAAGCTGAGGCAGAGCAGGTTCTTGTAGAGTACCTGCATGGCTATTATATATACATACATACATATATAGTGGTTGTCGTTAGGAAGGGCATCCAGCCGTAGAAACATTGCCAGATCAGACTGGGCCTGGTGCAGCCTTCTGGCTTCCCAGACCCCAGTTGAACCGTCCAACCCATGCTAGAATGGAAAGCGAATGCTAAACGATGATGATGATGATATTATAGGTGGGTTTCTTTCAATTTCTGTGTAACAGGCTATAATAGAAGAAACTTGTTCAAGGTGTCATGCAATGAGACTGAATTCACATGGTTGAGGAGTAAAATTCCTTACTAAACAGCCATGCTGACACCTATACACAAACACATGATAAGCACATGATAAGTTGTAGCATTAAGATAATTTCCAAACTGGACATTATACCCCCTGCATATTTCAAAGCTGAAATATGATCGAAGACTACAAATACATAGGCACAGATGTGACTGTGTGGTAAGAAGCTTGCTTGCCAACCACATGGTTCTGGGTTCTGTCCCACTGTGTGGCACCTTGGGCAAGGGTCTTCTACTGTAGCCTCTAGCTGATCAAAGCCTTGCAAGCAAACAGAAACTGGAAGAAACCCATCAAAAGTGTGTGTGTGTGTGTGACTGCGTGTGTACCGTTGGCGATTTTTTTTTTTTCCTTCAGTCTTCTCTTCTCTGGATCTTTCCTTCTATGTTTCTGACGAAGAGCTCTGCTTGAAACGTTAAACCTTCCTTCTTTCCTGAGCGTCCAATAATACTATATTTGTTCCACGTCCTCGCATTGTTGTGTTTTTTTGTGCTTTCATGTTTGGATTAACTTTATATATATATATATATATATATATATATATATATATATATATATGTATGTATGTATGTATGCATATGTGTGTTTTGAGACTCATAGAATAAGTACTAGATTTAAAGAAAAAAAGTTCTGGTGTCAAATTGTTTGTCTAAAAACCTTCATGGTGGTACTCCAGTATGGCCAGTCAAATGAGTGAAGCCAGTAAAAGTTACTTAAATATACATTTATAAGTGAATCGGGCTTGCACCTGTATAAATATGCAGGAATCTATTAATAATATGTGTGATGTGGGTTGCTATAACTGGATTAGCAGTCATCTCTTTCTGTAGCAGTTTGTGCAAGTGTAATGTTGATGCTTATTTCCAGGACAAAAGGCAATTCAGCTATGACCATCCTGTCTCTCATTCAGAGACAATGTA
Organism: Octopus sinensis; assembly: GCF_006345805.1. NCBI lineage: Eukaryota > Metazoa > Mollusca > Cephalopoda > Octopoda > Octopodidae > Octopus > Octopus sinensis. Next base: position 127,332,841 of record NC_043001.1, on the reverse strand, counting down.
ACCCAGATGACACTATCTATTCTGTCATTTTTTTCAGGCAGTTGAATGTGATATGAAAAAGATGTTATTTCAAGTGCGTTGAGCAATCAAAATGACTCTATTTTTAGCTTGTAAGTATGGTATGTGTAATTTTGATGATATAGCAAAAACCATCTAGTTAAGTGATGATGTTGTCAAACACAGAAAACTTCCTCTCACACACAGGAAGAGAGGGGGTGTGGGTAAGGGGAGAGAAAGGGACGAATACAGAAGGGAAGAGGTGGAAGATAAAGAGAGGGGGGATGAAACAGAAATAAGAAGAGAAGATGAAGATGGACAAAACAGAGAGTGTACTGGGCAAGTGCAGAGAGTTGTGGAGATAGAAAGAGACAAGAAAAGTAATCAGATGATATGAGAAGGTTCAGTCAGGACCTCATAATTGAAGGGCTCACCATAATTTTCTGTACAATTAACGTCGTTGTAATATAACAAAAACTGTTAACGGAGAATGTCATTACAGCTGAATTAGCACATTCCTCTTATACCACCACCCTTCCTCTGCTAGCCTCGTTCATTTGCGCAAGGCAGTGGTTCCAACTAAAAATATTCCAAACTAGCAGTATCGCCCGGCGTTGCTCGGGTTTGTAAGGGAAATAACTATATAAGCATTTTTAGAGAGTTATAGCAAAAAAATGTATTAAAAATGGAAAAAAAAAATGGTAAATTTTTTTAAAAATCGTTGACTCATCGTAGACATTTTTAGAGAGTTACTTCCCTTATATAATAGCAAAAAAATGCATCAAAATGGAAAAAATGATGGTAAATTTTTTTTTAAATCGTAGACTCATCGTAGACGCGCGCTAATACCTAGAAGGGCTCGATATGAATCACGACTATAAGATACCCGGTTTTGGTTACACTGCACCGCAAAATGTGGGAGTAGTAAGGAATCTAAATCGTAGGAGACAGACACACAACTTGACTTTTCTATATAAAGATATTGTCAACTATCCTCCTGCACTTACAAGAACCGTTCTTCTATGAGTACAAGTGTGTTTTACATGTCAAAACATTTACAAGTTGTTTCATAGTGCTGATGTCAACTCTGCAAAATCATTAGTACTGTAGATGTAAATTCCACCCCTCTATGTCCAGCGTTCAAATCCTAGCAGTGTCAATTCTGAAAGTCCATTCAACGACAAAACACCTCCCCCTACACATTTGGGGTATCGTACCAATACTACTTAACATACTTGTCATTACATGACCGCCGACATATATGAAAAGATGTTAAAAAAACAACAAAAAAACCCCCAGAAATTCGGTGTGTTGATTCCACGTGTCTAATTTCAATTCCCTTTACATTACTAATCACTTTATCCGCTTAAAAAAAAAAAAAATCAAACTTTGTGGATAGTTAATTGACAGAAAATTAAATCATGAAATTCAGTTAAGGAATTATAAAATTATTTGTGAAATGAAAGATGTAGGAATGAAAAAATAGGGTGTCGTTTCCTCGCAAGTCAGTTTCGATAACCTAAAGCATTCATAATTCTTTCTGTTTGTTTTTGCATGTTGCGTGTGTATGTATGCCGTATTGAGTGCACCGGGTTCTGTTATCCGTCCCTTTGCTTCTTTTTTTTTTTTTTTTAATATAAAATACAGAAGCGTGTGAATTGAGAGAAATTTAGCAGCTATTTCAAGCAGGCCGTGAGAAAAAAAAGTAAAATGTCAATCAGAATAATCAGTTGACCAGTCAACGTAAAGGTAAAGCAATAAATAAGACATGAAAAAAGAGAGGATAATTGAGCGATGTTTTTACTTACTTTGACAATCTGTTACTTCCATCATCTTGAATCAAGTACGTGTAGAGTGGTGACACTGCTAATTAAGTTATAATGGTGATAATATAATGGGTGTTATTATTATAAATATGAAGGTTTATTGTTTTATTTGACAGTGTCACATAGAAACACGCTTCAGTACTGAGAGGGGAAAACAAACAACAAACAAACAAAACGAAGGGTCGTGTTGTGGATGACTAATTTGAAGCGGAAGTTGGTTCAATAGGGGGAAAAATTGGGGGGGGGGGTTCTTTTTCTTACACTTTTGCGGTGTTTTTCCTCTCTTTCTTTCTTTCTCGAACTTACACAATCAGACTTTAAATGCCGCTCGATAGACTTCTTAACATGGTTTACGTTTCTCTTTTGGATAAAACAGTGACACAATCGAACCCGAACCCGAAGATAGTGTTCGGTAATGTCACAACAAAAGTACGCAAAAAATAAATGTAACTATGATAAGTCTTGTTTTCTTCTTTTAGTTGATATCACATAAGTAATGGTGATTATGGTGGAGATGGCGACAGATGACAATTTTTTTTTGTCTTTTTATATAGAAAATATTAATTATTATTATATGTAGTTTGTTCTTGATGAAATGGTTGCTGGCAGTGGTGATATGTGAGTCATAGGGTAAATGTCAGACGTTTGTCAACACTCCATCCATTCACACCTTGCAACAAAATCACTTGAATTCACAGATGAAATAAAATTAAATACCGAGATGACACAAATAGATTTACGAACTGGAGAGAATATGTTTGACATCACAGATGTGAAATGCTGGTTCTTCTGGTGTGATTACACGTGTGCAGGTGTTGGTATGTGTGTAAATATGTTGTTGTTTGTAAGAGCGGCCGGTGACACACGACAGAGTTTAGTGGCGAACGAAAACGAACCAACGACGACCACTTCTGGCGTAAGTAGCTTACGTGGAAACTCATGCGTGTCAAGGGACGTAACAACTTCCGGGAGAGGTAAACTTATCTCCCTTGGATTAGAGATGGTTCTAATCAAGGGGAGGTTAGCAAAGGTATCTTGTAATATACAAGGCGGCGAGCTGGCAGAAACGTTAGCACGCCGGGCGAAATGCTTAGCGGTATTTCGTCTGTCGCTACGTTGTGAGTTCAAATTCCGCCGAGGTCGACTTTGCCTTTTATCCTTTCGGGGTCGATTAAGTAAGTACCAGTTACGCTCTGCGGTCGATATAATCGACTGAATCCGTTTGTCTGTCCTTCTTCGTCCTCTCTGTGTTTAGCCCCTTGTGGGTAGTAAAGAAATAGGTATCTTGTAATAACCGCATATATCAACTGAAACAAGGACGTAGCCTCTTAGTTGTTCACCTGCTTCTGTAAATGGATCTACGTCGGTTTCTACGATGAATGTTTCAGTTGTTCGAATAAGTTAAGTTAAGTTAATTTTTTTGGCTCAAAAAGCAAGGCCATGTAGGGGGACATGGAATTATGTACGGGGAGGGTGTTCATGCAAAGAGTTCAGGCCATTTCTGGTCAAGAGAGACTTTGAACCGAGCGGTCGTCGGCATCTTCACTATCTCGTCCGGCAGCTTATTCTACGGATCCGCAACCCGGACGGAGAAAGCCCCTCTCCTTTGATTGAGATGAAATCGTTGCAGATAGAGCTTTTCGGAGTGACCCCGCAGCCTACGCTCTGGAGCAAGAGTGAAGAACAGCTCTTTCGAGAGGTTACACTTTCCGCCTATGATGTTGTGAGCAAGAATGAGATCACCACGGTGTCGTCGTTTTTCTAGAGAATAAAGGTCGAGCGTCTTCAGCCTTTCTTCATAAGACAAATAACTCCCTACTTAGTGTTAATGTAATTCTTTGACAGAATTAGCATGACTAGACACTTATATAATCCACTAGCAGTATCGCCCGGCGTTGCTCGGGTTTGTAATGGAAATAACTATATAAGCATTTTTAGAGAGTTATAGCCAAAAAATAGCAAAAAAAAAATGCATTAAAAATGGAAAAAAAAATGATGGTAATTTTTTAAAAAAATCGTTGACTCATCATAGACATTTTTAGAGAGTTACTTCCCTTATATAATAGCGAAAAAATGCATTAAAATGGAAAAAATGATGGTAAATTTTTTTTTAAATCGTAGACTCATTGTAGACGCGCGCTAATACCCAGAAGGGCTTGATATGAATCACGACTATAAGATACCCGGTTTTGGTTAAACTGCACCGCAAAATGTGGGAGTAGTTAGGAATCTAAATCGTAGGAGACAGGCACACAACTTCACTTTTATATATAAAGATTTAACAGGCTCCCAAGCTGTTTCGTTCAACCCGGTTTCATTCACCGGGTTTGAAGTGATCCAAAGTTAGTGAAAGACACTGGCTCAAGATGATATGAGTAAAATTAAAGTGATCACATTTCTTCTTAACACCATAATCAGGCGCTTACAAAAAGAGCTTCTGTGTGCTACTCGAGAAACTAGAGATAAAGGGAGCACTTTCCTCAAATTACACCCTACCATCTTCCTCTACCCCAAACCTCCCACAAACAAAAAGAACGTAATATTGGATAATGTAACACTAGATATACTAGCTTTTATTTTTTATTTGTTACTGAGGTCATACTGGGGCACTGCTTTGAAGGGTTTTAGTCGTAAAAATCGACCCCGGGACTTGTTTTTTTTTCTAAGTCAGATACTTATTCTATCAGACTCTTTTGCCGAACCGCTACGTTACAGGAACGTAAACACACCAATACCAGTTGTCAAACGGTAGTGGAGGACAAACACAAACTAAAAGGCACACACACACACACACCACACACACACACACACACACACACGCATACACACACACACACACGTTAAGCTTTTTACACTTTCCGTCAACCAAATTTATTTACAAGGCTTTGGTTGGCCCGAGGCTATAGCAAAAGTCACTTGCCCTAGGTGAAACTGAAACCATGTGGATGAAAGGCAAGCTTCTTACCACACAGCCGCGTCGGCGCCTATATCTAAGAAAAAAAAAAGGAAAAACGAAAATAGATGAACTGACCCTGTTATGAATTCTGCTTCATTAGGGCTAACATGCGACTAAAAAAAAAACAATATAATTAGTTTAATTTCAAATGGAAAGATTATAAGATTTCCGTGTATTAAATCATCAGGTGGTTATTAGCTGGCGGCGAGCTGGCAGAATCGTTAGCACGCCGGGCGAAATGCCTAGCAGTATTTCGTCCGCCGCCACGTTCTGAGTTTAAATTCCGCCGAGGTCGACTTTGCCTTTCATCCTTTCGGGGTCGATTAAATAAGTACCAGTTACGCACTGGGGTCGATGTAGTCGATTTAATCCCTTTGTCTGTCCTTGTTTGTCCTCTCTGTGTTTAGCCCCTTGTGGGTTGTAAAGAAATAGGTTATTAGCTACGTAGTTGCAACATGGTAGTGATGGTCGTGTTAGGGTTGGGGTTAGAAAATCTATAGCGAAACCCACCAAACTGAGACCGACCCTCTTCAGACAGTAAACTATAACCTTCGGTTGACGGAGTTTCTCATCAGTCATTTGTTTTGCTAGAAATAACTGCCAATTCACCTTCAAATCACAACCAGCCTGATGTCTTGTGGGGAAAAAGAGCAAGTATACATTGCGTTATGTACGTATGAAAGCCCCCCCACCCCACAAACTACAAAAATGGAAGCAAGCAAAGAAACGGATGATGATGACTGGAACATCGTTGACCATCGTAACCAGTGGTGGATTAGCCTGATATGAGGCTAAATAAACATTTCTCATCAAAACGAAGCTAGCTCTCAACGGAGATGTAATCAAATCGTAGTGTTGGATTTGTGGCGATCTTTCACTCACTTTGGTCATGTATTTTATTCCTGCAGTAGTTTCATATATTCGAATAATGTGCATATGTAGATGCGTGCGTAGGTAAAGACCCCCTTCGGTCATGAATGACCATGGGATTGCACCTAGAAAGTTACCCTCCTAGACACAAGTCCGGGCAAGGTTGTTTATGGAAGACCAGCAGTCGCCCATGCATACCAGCCTCCCCTCTCCACGCCACCAGTGTTATCCAAGGGAAAGACAAAGGTCGATACAGCTTGGCACCAGTGACGTCGCAACTCATTTCTACAGCTGAGTGAACTGGAGCAACGTGAAATAAAGTGCCTTGCTCGAGAACACAACACGCAGCCCGGTCCGGGATTCGAGCTCACAACCTCACGATCGTAAGCTCGACGCTCTAACCACTGAGCCATAACATGTATATATATATCAACATCCAATTCCTTCATTCTTTATCGAGTGAAAAAACAGTATGGACGATTTGTTTTGGAGTCTCGCAATGCCATATACGCCTATGAGGATTTACTTTCCCAATGAAACTTGGGGTTTTCCCAAACTTTTTCTCTAACCTGCTATAATGTGATACATGTCTTTGGTGTGGTAATTGTACGCGGCTGAAGAAGGCTTTTGATCTACCTGTTATATCAATTATGCATTGATATAAGTTGTTCAATAAAGCCCGAAACATATGTACCACAAAATCCTTTGCGTCCTGTTTTTCTTTTGATATATATATATATATATATATATATATATATATATAATATATATATATATATATATAATATATATATATATATATATACATACATATATATATATACATATATATACACACATATATATATGTGTGTATGTATGTATGTATGTATGTATGTATGTATGTATGTATGTGTGTGTATATTTATATATACACATGCACATGTGTATGTATGCGTGGGGACCTGGAAATACCTGGGTTGGAGTCTAGGCGCTTGGTTGGCCCACTGCGAATGGGATGCCCCTCTGTTGTCGTCAAGATATACTCTTGGATGCTGTATATGTGATTGTGGATTTATTATAGTAGACTGAATCAAAGGATATATTTTTTTTCCTCTGAAGATAAGCTCAGGTCTTATAAATATAAGTTTAATATTTACTGAGTATTAATTGAAACAGCTGTAAGGGAAGATGATTAATTTGCTGTCAATAATAAACAATTATTACTTTCCCAGTCCCGATTTTCATTTTCTTCTTTTATATATAAAGATGAGAATCTGTGGTGTGTCTCTCTGTCTATGTGTGTGTGTGTGTGTGTTTCTGTATGAATCCCTAAAACTCGAGAGCTACACAACCAATTTCATTCAGATTTTACACATGCCTTACTTAGGATCCATGTAGTGTCATGAGCTAAAAAAAAATTTTCAACTTCTTGTCTAATGCGAGCCCAGAGCAATCTCTTATATCTTCCACTATTTCAGTATTACGTGTTAAAAGTGAAACAATAACATCTCTCTATTGCAATGTCGGATACTTTCACTTTAATAGTTTCACGATTAATACTGAAGCTATTAAAGTGAAACTATTATCTCACATATATACAGGTATACATACATATATACAATATATAGAGAGCAATAAGAAAATGGAGGGGATCAACTTGAACAACTTTTAGACATTATATTATGTCAACTTTTTCATTTATTTACTAAAATGACAATTACAAGAATATACAAACATGTATAACATATTATGCTTTACATATAATATATTTGTATTATATATATATATATATATATATATATATATATATATATATATATATATATATGTATGTATACGTCTGCACATATGCATATATATAGATGTAGATGTACATATATAGATGTATATGTAATATGTACACATATATAATGCATACATTTATTTATACACACACACACATATATATATACATACATACATATATACACACACAAACATATAAACAAACACACAAACACACACACATAGGTGCAGGTGTGGCTGTGTGGTAAGAAACTTTGTTCCAAAACACGTGGTCCTGGGCTCAGTTTCACTGTGTGCTCACTTGGTATGTGTCTTCTGCTATAGCCTCAGACCAACCAAAGTCTTGTGAGTGGATTTCATAGACAGAAACTGACCCCCCAGCTTCGCCATGAGTCTCACCCTTTATTTTATCCGATCCACCACATCGCCTTACCCAATAAACAGTCTCAACATATCGCTGCTGATTCTAATTTTTGTGATCATTGCACGTCGGTGGTCGGAAAGACAGGGGCGCAAAAACGAGAATAAAAATTTGATGAAGAAAGGCAATATATATATATATATATATATATATATATATATATATATATAATATTATATATAGTATACACACATACACACCCCCACACACACACACACACAAGCATATATGGGTACAGGACGTCCCCATCCTTCTTCCTCCATCCTTTTGTAATTACCTTTTCTCCTCCTCCCCTCTTCACCGTTTTCTATCTGTCTCTCTCTCTCTCCTCTTTCTCTTTTTTCTCTCTCTCGTTGCTCACACGTGACCATCGTCCATCTTTCTTTACCTCACGTGACCATCTTTCTTTTCCTGCACAGACGTTTAAAAGAGCAGACGTGATTTTTTCTCTCTCTTCTATCTTTTCTCTTTTCAAGCATTCACTATTTTGCTCTTGTTCTGGTCGAAAGACCCTCCATGTTTGTTTCTGTTCGGTTTCCTTGTATATCTCCACTGTCATGATTTTTGTTCCCAACTTTAACCCTCCATAAATCCTAAATTTTAGTTCAGAATTTATGGGAGCAACTATCTTTGAAGACTTATATTGTTGTTGAATGCTCGAAATGAGGAGTATATAGACAGCCGACAACTGTTGAAGAGTCCTTTCTCTGTGTTTACTTACCCTGTTTTCAATTTTTCTTCTCGTTGTTTACGTTTTTCACTCGCTTTCTCCCACGTTTGTTTACGTATTTCATGTTATTTGCACCGTTGGGGACGTCCTGTACCCATATATGCATGTGTATACACTCACACACACACATACATACACACATTATTTATTATTTAATTGAACGTGATGCAGTAATTTCTAAGTATATATATATGCACATACTAGCTGACGTATCTAGTAATTCCCGGAAAAACGGGGCTTATCCATTGGTTCCTCTCTTATTATTGTTTCGCTAATCCAATAACAACAAAACAAACTATATAGCCCTTAAAAAGGTATTCGTGCATTTACAGAGTATACCAAACTGTCATACATAGGATCTTGTTTTTAGGAAATCCTGATAAGTTATGAATATCCAAATTGTGAAGTCAGTTATGTAAGAACATGAAATTCCTTACCCGATTGAAAGAATTCAAATAATGTAGCCCCTAAAAGTGCTTTAATGCGTTCCCAGAGTATATAAAACTTAGGAGGAAATACCAATAAGGTATGTATACTAAAATTGTGAAACATGTAACGCAATAACAGGCGAATCAGATATGAGATAATAACGATTCAATGTAAATAACTCTGCAAAGGGATTTTGTGCGTTCTCAGAGAATATTACCGTCAAGGGCGCTAGTATTGAAATAGATTTAGAATGAATGTAGAAACAGACTGACATTTAGTTTTACAGTAGACATATAAATAAATTTGCATATAGACTTAAAAAAAAACGTGTTGATTATCAATACATTCACAACACTTACGAAATACAGCTATCAATAGGAATTAAGAAAATATTCCTACACGTAAACAGCATGTGAATTGTATGAGGCCAGTGCAGATTGCAATATTATTGATGGATAAATGGCGATCTCTGTCTGCTTTTGGGTTGGTTGTTATATAGAGTACATCGTTACAAAACATTAGTACATCCATCAATATAAACCAAGAAGGTGTTACTACACGTAAACAGAGTGTGACATTTGCGACGACGGTGCTTTTGTCTAAAAGCAGAACAGTTCTTCATGCAGCGCATGTCAATTGGCTGAAATGACATGAAAGGCACCGTCATTCATGGTATTTTTGTGAATAAGTTACTAACCGAAATAAGTGAATGTATTGTTTAGGAAAATACTATTTATTGAAGATTTAATTTCGATTCTAATGCTAGCTGGTTTGCAATTCCACGCCTATTGTTACAGCTTGTTTAATAAATCGAAGAGTGGCTGTGTGGTAAGTAGCTTGTTTACCAACCACATGGTTCTGGGTTCAGTCCCACTGCGTGGCACCTTGGGCAAGTGTCTTCTACTATAGCCTCGGGCTGACCAAAGCCTTGTGAGTGGATTTGGTAGACGGAAACTGAAAGAAGCCCGCCGTATATATGTATATATATGCGTGTGTGTGTTTGTGCGTCTGTGTTGTTTGTCCCCCTAGCATTGCTTGACAACCGATGCTGGTGTGTTTATGTCCCCGTTACTTAGCGGTTCGGCAAAAGAGACCGATAGAATAAGTACTGGGCTTACAAAAGAATAAGTCCCGGGGTCGAGTTGCTCGATTAAAGGCGGTGCTCCAGCATGGCCGCAGTCAAATGACTGAAACTAATAAAAGAGTAAAGAGTAAAGAGTACTTATACATTTTTCATTTATTATATATAGGAAAATGAATATGTTATTTCCCTTGGCTAGGAAAAAGAATGGGTTATTTCCCTTGTTTGTTAAAGGAAAATATACTGTTTATATATGTGGATCCCTTCTAGGGGCCCTAGCCATCTAATTTTAGATTTTTATTAAATTTCAGTGATGTTACTTTAGCATGTTTGCAAAGTTTCACAAAAATTCGCTAATGGGTGGACACGGCAACTTGACACGAACAAACAAACAGACAACTTGCTTTTATATATATGTATAAGATGGTGCACACACACAGACACACACACACACACACACCACATATACGTAAATGTAGTAGAACGGTGAAATGAGTGCTTAACATTCATTTTTTTTTTGTGAATTAAGGCTACCATTGGTTTCATGTTAAGAAGAGTAGGAAAGTATCCCAGTATCTTAACAAATTTTCAAGCCGATCACAAGGAGAAATGTGTTCGCCTCCATTTTTGAAAACACCCTCGTTCCGTTCACGAGATTTCTCGTAAGTTCGTGTGAATGAAACAATGAAATAATGAATCAAGGGACGTTACTCTAGAAGGCATTTTGGGAGTTTGTCTCCCTTGGATTTATCTTTTCACTAAATTTCTTAATTTTTTTTACATTAGTTGTTTGTTCTTGTTCTGGACATTGTGTTTTTGTGCTTGTATGTTGAGGTTGTACGTCATTGGGACTTATTTCTTCTTTGTGTGGAGTTTGTGACAAATCCCCAAAATGCCTTCTAGAGTAACGTCCCTTGATTCATTATTTCATTATTTTATTTACGCGAATTTTTGTGAAATTCCCCGAACTAAACGAGACTGTTTTCCAAAATAGAAGCGAACACCTTTCTCCATGTGATCGGCTTGAAAAATTGTCAAGATACTAGGAAATTTTCCTACTCTTCTTAACATGAAATCAATGGTAACCTTAATTCATATATATATACACATAAGTTAAGTTAAGGCCATGTATGGGGACATGGAGTTATGTACAGGGTGGTGTTCATGCAAAGAGTTCAGGCCATTTGTGGTCAAGGGAGACTTTGAACCGAGCGGTCGTCGGCATCTTCACTATCTCGTCCGGCAGCTTATTTCACGGATCCGCAACCCGGACGGAGAAAGCCCCTCTCCTTCGATTGAGATGAAATCGTCGCAGATAGAGCTTTTCGAAGTGACCCCGCAGCCGACGCTCTGAAGCAGGAGTGAAGAACAGCTCTTTCGAGAGGTTACACTTTCCGCTTATGATGTTGTGAGCAAGAATGAGATCACCACGGCGTCGTCGTTTTTCTAGAGAAAAAAAAAAAAAAAAAAAAAAAATATATATATATAATATATATATATATATATATATATATATATATATATATATATATATATATATATATATATATTTCGTTTTTGGATTTGGTTTGCAAGATTCTTTATATGAGTTCGTGTGTTGAAGCATATTCTGTTGTGTCTGGGGAGAGTCATTTTCTTTTTGTGTCTTTTAATGTAACACGCTCACCAGTAAAATTTCCGCTTATTTCTTATTTTATTTTCCTAAAATTTTCGTTGCGTCTTGCAACCTTTTCAATAGTCAAGACTATTGAAAAGGTTGCAAGACGCAACGAAAATTTTAGGTAAAATAAAATAAGAAATAAGTGGAAATTTTACCGGTGAGTCTGTTACATTATAAAAGAAAAGCCTCTCCCCAGACACAGCAGTATATATATATATATAATATATATATATATATATATACATATAACTCTCGGAAGTATCTTAACAACTGATAATGACGTATATAAACTCTATATTGTAAGGCACGAAATAAAGTTGCTCTTATAACTAGTTGCTATCGGCGACAATACTTCCGAGCATTGAATCACGGGAAAACCAACTACACCTTACAGCTGTAACCATGTGTAAACTCCCCAGCCACTCGCCAGTAAGGACTACTCCCAGCAACACGATTTGATCTCACAGCAGACCCTCTTAGAAAGTGGCCATTTTCAGCCTCTCGCTTCCTGACAAGACGTCATGTTGTCCCTCTTCCGGTCTCTTCGTGACGTCACTTCCTCTCCCTTCTCTTCATTCATCCTTTTTCCGCACTCTACGAAACGAGTAGGGTGCTCTTTATCTCCGATTGCGCGCACACGCACTTTCCAGCATAAACAGAGAAGGAAATGGCAGACAGTGACTTCGAAGTTTCACCGACGACCGATTTTCTGAGACTGGTGTCGCTTCACTTCACTTTTTATGATATATTAAAGTTCTTTCCAGCTGAAAAGCGAAAACTCAATAACTAGAACATGGATAACAATAACGATAATTGTTTGGTATTGAACTTTAGGAAAGTCTTGTATATTTTTACTGTTCTACTTACAGATTTTATTTGTAAAAAGTGTGTTAACCGGTCTCTTTGCTTATAAATCCTAGCTTTTCCATTCTGTCGTGTAGACATTTACTAATTGAACCAGGTGAACCAAAAAAACGTATGGCATAAACGTGAATTTATAATCAGGAGAAAGGGACTGCAGGTTTTGAAGCAGTTATCCATAGAAATTCTTCTTTCTGATTTTGAAAGAGATGGTCATATTTGCAGGGTAATTGGCTTCTATGACTGCCTATACCTATATTATTCCAGATAGCAACGTCATGTCTGTTACATTTGCATTTGGCAGAAGATTTGAAGGATATGTTCCACCAATATTGTTTGTACTGACATGTATGTATGTATGTACGTATGCATATATGCATATATGAATATGCATGTGTGTGTGTATATATATCTACACACACATGTACATATACATACACGCATTTATGTACACATATACACACACACACACATATATATATATATATATATAAATATAAATATATATATATATAATATATAAAAATGGGGCAAGAACGCAAAACAACCAGACAGTTGGGTGATACAAAAAAGGGACACCGGTCACGTGGAGAGAGAAGAGAGAGAAGTAGAGGTAGAGGGACAGAATAATTAAGGAGGGGCGAGAAAAAATGACAGGGACAATGAAGTGAAAAGAGGAGGGAAAGTGAGCAAGAAGAGAAGGGAGGGAAATATGAGAGAGGGGAACGAAAGAACGAAGAGTGGAATGAACGAATAAGCGTGAAAGGGCTGATAGAAAGAAAGAATAGAGTCGTACAAGATTTAGATAAATATATACTTACTAGCAGTATCGCCCGGCGTTGCTCGATTTTGTAAGGGAAATAACTATAAAGCATTTTTCGAGAGTTATAGCCAAAAAATAGCAAAAAAATGCATTAAAAATGGAAAAAAAATGATGGTAAATTTTTTTAAAAATCGTTGACTCATCGTAGACATTTTTAGAGAGTTACTTCCCTTATATAATAGCGAAAAAATGCATTAAAATGGATAAAAATGATGGTAAATTTTTTTTTAAATCGTAGACTCATCGTAGACGCGCGCTAATACCCAGAAGGGCTCGATATGAATCACGACTATAAGATACCCGGTTGTGGGAGTAGTTAGGAATCTAAATCGTAGGAGACAGGCACACAACTTCACTTTTATATATAAAGATATATAAGAGACCAAGATGTACGTACGTCGCTATATATATATATATAATACAAAATGGGAGACGAACACAAAACATCCAGACAGTTAGGTGATACAAAAAAGGGGCAACAAAACATCCAGATAGACGATACAAAGAAAACAAGGACGGGTCATTCGGAATTTTCTATCCTCAGTCGAGTTCCAGATCATTTTTGCAATTTCGGCTGGTTATACTCGTGATTGCTCCTATCTGGCCAGCCCCAAAGAAAAACTAAGCTAAGAGCATTAGATTCTTTGGAAGAAAGCAGCGAATGTATACGAAAACAAGGACGGAAAAAAACGGAGAATGTTACACAAATACAATACAAATAACAAGACATAACAGGAGGTGCAATGGCCCAGTGGTTAGGGCAGCGAACTCGCGGTCATAGGGTCGCGGTTTCGATTCCCAGACCGGGCGTTGTATTTATTGAGCGAAGACACTTAAAGATCCTGCAGGAGCTGGACGAACCCTGCTGTGCTCTTTCACCACAACATTTTCTCACTCTTTCTTCCTGTTTCTATTGTACCTGTATTTCAAAGGACCAGCCTTGTCACACTCTGTGTAACGCTGAAACTCCCCGAGAACTACGTTAAGGGTATACGTGTCTGTGGAATGTTCATCCATTGCACGTTAATTTCGCGAGCAAGCAGTTCCGTTGATTGGATCAACTGGAACCCTCGTCGTCGTAACCAACGTAGTGCCGTAGTAATATATATATATATACATACATATACATACATATATATATATATATATATTATAATATATATATATATATATATATAATATAATATTATATATGTATGTATACATATATATATATATATATATGATTGAAAGGAATCTGTTCCTCCATTTTCTTATTTGTATATATTATATTATATATATATATATGTATGTATGTATGTGCGTGTGTGTGTTAAGGATTTAAGAAAGAGGGTTCAAGAAAATTGTGCAACCGAGCAAATAGGAACAAAAACCTATTCCACATTTCCTGAAAACTTGGAGTCTTTTAGTTGAAATTGATAGAATATAAACACAATTTAAAAAAAACAAACAAAAGTAAAACGAAAAAGATAAAAAGAAAACCCATAATTTTTCGTTAATGAGAAAATCAATTATTTCTTTGACATTAAGTTGCCATCTGGACAACTTATGTTTGTATGTTTCTAGAATTTTCCCGTTAACATGCTTCTTCACTCAAATGCCTAACAATCACTATTAGCAAACAAGGTTTGTGACCTGCTAGAAGTTGTATTCAAATCTCCCTCAAAATCGAGAAAATAATTGTTTAGAAATGGATGGAAGCACTCCGTCGGTTACGACGACGAGGGTTCCGGTTGATCCGATCAACGGAACAGCCTGCTCGTGAAATTAACGTGTAAGTGGCTGAGCACTCCACAGACTCGTGTACCCATAACGTAGTTCTCGGGGATATTCAGCGTGACACAGAGAGTGACAAGGCCGGCCCTTTGAAATACAGGTACAACAGAAACAGGAAGTAAGAGTGAGAGAGAGTTGTGGTGAAAGAGTACAGCAGGGATCAGCACCATCCCCTGCCGGAGCCTCGTGGAGCTTTAGGTGTTTTCGCTCAATAAACACTCACAACGCCCGGTCTGGGAATCGAAACCGCGATCCTATGACCGCGAGTCCGCTGCCCTAACCATTGGGCCATTGCGCCTCCTGTTTAGAAATAGAAAATAAAGGAGGGTGGTCAACAATTGAAACTTCTTTGATCATAATCCTGAAAGAACTGAGTTGTTTCGGGTTCAAACAATAACTACATCCAACAATGGGACCCCACTCTCTCTGTCTCTGTCTCTGTCTCTTTATCCATATCTGTCTGTCTGTCTCTCTCTCTCTCTCTCTCTCCCTCTCCAGTCTCTCTTTTTAGGATTCTGTACGATTCTTTGTCGATATGGGTCCGAAAATATGGCTGATATCTTCGTCTGCACACTGGGTTTGAATCCCTTTTAGTTTTCACCCCTTTTATTTTACCGATTCAGCATGATAAAACGAACCTTAATTGGCTTCGCTTTCTAAGTTATTAAGATCCCTCAGCAACCACACAACAGCAACGTGGTGTCCAAATACGGTGCAAATTTAGCATTAAGGAAGCCTGGAGAAACGTATGGAGTGATTATTCTCCCATCTGTCAGGAACTGAGAGGTTAGTAAACAAATACCTATTTCTTTACTACCCACAAGGGGCTAAACACAGAGAGGACAAACAAGGACAGACACACGGATTAAATCGATTATATCGACCCCAGTGCGTAATTGGTACTTATTTAATCGACCCTGAAAGGATGAAAGGCAAAGTCAACCTCGGCGGAATTTGAACTCAGAACGTAACGGCAGACGAAATACGGCTACGCACTTCGCCCGGCGTGCTAACGTTTCTGCCAGCTCGCCCGCGTTAGGTTTCAGTCGTGTATTATATTGTCTCTATGACCTACACCACTACTGACATCAAATGGTTATAAGCATAGATGTGTCTAAGAAAAATATGGGATCAGTTCGATTTCTGCGAATACCAAGCAGTTTGAAATCGAAGATTTTTCATATTAATCCCACTTAGATTGTCTTTTCTGCAGTTACTATAGCAGCTTTCTTTCATCCCTTTATGAATTCATATACAAATTAAAAAAAAAAATTACGAGTTGCTCAGATTTCGCGTTTCTATTTTACACGACCCAGCGATACATAAACATTAAGATATTAAAAGTGCAAGATCTTGACATCAGCCGTAAACTTCAAAAGAAACAGGGATATTGACAGACTCTATATCAGAAGAAAAGTGAGAAGAGGTTTAAGATCAGTGCAAACAGCCTTTGAATACCGTTTGGTTTCACTTAGTATGTACTAAACAACAGCTGCAAAAATAAATACATAAAGAAAGTACTCAGGAATGAGGTGAATAAAATACTATAGGTCGATAAAGAACTCCTCAAGAAGCACTCACTTACAGATAGCCTTCTATGTGAACCCAAAAGCGCAGAATTAGCATATCATAGTAAAGACCTGGAAGAGAAACACTCTGTATACCTCAGAAAGGTTATGTAAGGGTAAGTTGCTGTAAACTTCAAGAAGACGACAATATTAACATGAAGTATAACCTCCCTTAGGTGCGTGACTTAGTGGTTAGGTTGTTGTACCCATGATTATAAGATTGTGGTTTCGGTTCTTGGACTGGGTGATGTGTCGCGCTCTTGAGCAAAACACTCTATTTCACGTTGCTCCAGTTCGCTCAACTGGAGTTGAATATATATATATACATACATACACACATACATACATACATACATACATACATACATACACACACACACAAGCACACACACACACATATATAAGAGAACAAAGTGTACGTACGCCGCTATATATATATATATATTATATATATATATATATATATATATATATATATATATATATATATATATATATAAATAAAATACAAAATGGGACAAGAACGCAAAACATCCGGACAACTCGGTGATACAAAAAGGGACTACAAAACATTGAGATAGACGATACAAAAAAACAAGGACGGGTCATTCGAAGCCTTTTATCCTCAGTCAAGAACCGGATCATCCCCGCTATTTCGGCTGATTAATCTTGAATGCCAGAGAATCCGAGAAACCGGCACTATAAGCTCAGGAAACCGGCACTATAAGCTCAGGAAGAACCCTTTGATCCTTGATCCTTGATAGCCCCCTTTGGATTCATAATCCTCACATCATATTACATATCGAAGGCTACACTTTCGTAATCTATGAGCTGGAGATAGTAATAAAATATCTAATGAACAAAAGAAGACAGTGATGTCCTTAAGTCTCAAGATGTCAAATATGTTCTTTTTCTGTGAAGCATATTATACGTGTAATCAGCTGTTGCTGGAAAATATCAAGTATTACTTTCCATTACAACAGGACATTGTTGTTAAAATAATATACAATGTCATTAGCAGGGGCGACTGCTGTGAAATATAGACAACACCTGTGTTATTTAGTACACACATTTATAGAATGCAAAGAGTATTAGTGGAAACTTCGATCAAATGCAAACAGAACGAGCCTACTTTAGTTATTTGTAAAAGGAAGGGAAAATCAAGTACAGTCATAGAGATCAATATTTAAGGAAAACTGTTTTGAAACCTTCAGCTCCTCTACTCTGATTATAAATTCACATTTATACCAATAATCATTCTTGCCCTTATATTAGTAAATGTGTAAATGATTATCTGAAAAAGCTTGGATATTCCAGCCAACAAAGGGGCTGGCTAACACGCACTTTAGAGGTAGTCTGTCAGCAAGACTATTTTAAAGTTCAGTATGTAGCACTGGTATTTCTTCCAAATTCCAGCAATGGAATTTGATTTCTTTGTTGGAAACAAGTTCCCTCTTTGTTGAAAAAATTCTAATAATCAAACACACACACACACCCACACACGCTCACACACACATACACACATTCGCATGCATACATACACAAATACATATATACATGCTTACATACATACATACATACATACATACATACATACATACATACATATATACATACATACATACATACATACATACATGCAGGGATTGGACAAAATAATGGAAACACCTTGAAATTTCAAACAAATTTATTTTAATATGGGGTAGGATCGCCTTTGGCACTAATTACAGCTTGAATTCTATGAGGTATGGACTTGTACAAAGTTTGAATTGCTTCCAAAGGAATTTTGTCCATTCTTCAGCTGAAACAGTCTCCAGTTCTTGTGGTGAAGATGGTGGAGGATATCGATTGACTCCTTACTTGTTTTTCTATAATGCACCATAAATGTTCAATAATATTGAAATCTGGGAACTGTGGTGGCCAGATAAGATGTTCGACTTCACTAGAATGTTCGTCGTGCCATTCAGTAACAACTTTAGATGTGTGAATAGGTGCATTATCATCCTGAAAGATTCCGTTTCCCCTCGGAAACACTTCCGCAACCATAGGAAAATTTGATCAGATAAAATGCTTAAATAGTCTTGACTATTAATTCTGCCACGAAGGGAAACCATTGGGCCGGTGGATTTCCACGATATAGCCCCCAGATCATCCTCCATGTTTAACAGTTGGAAGAAGGCAGTCTGGGTCAAATGCTTCTTTAGGCTGTCTCCACACGTATACTTGGCCAGTGGTCGGAAATAAGGTAAAGGATGACTCGTCCGAGGATATAACATTCTTTCACTGCTCTAGGGACCATTTCTGTAGATTTTTACTCCACTCTAAACGCTTTGCAACGTTTGTTTTGAAAGTAGTGGTTTTCTGATTGCAACCCTCCCATGAAACCTGGCTTTGTGCAGCTCCCGGTGAACAGTTTTTGTGGAAACTGGGTTCTCGAGGTGGTCATTAAGCTCTGCAGTAATTTTGGGAACTGTACTTTTGTGATCCTTTCTAACAATTTGCGTAAGAGTCCGATGGTCCCTGTCTGAAAGTTTTGGTTTTCTTCCGGAGTTTTGTTTCGACGAGGAGGTTTTTCCTCTTTCTCAAAGGCTCTCATTACTTTCGAGACAGTACTTTTTGATACACCAAACATTTCGGCTGTTTTCGTCACGCTAGCGCCTGCCATGCGAGCACCAACAATTTGAGCTCTTTGAAAGTCCGATAGATCTGTCATTTTAATGAATTTTAATTACTTTTTTATGATGATATCTGAAAAGAAACAGCAATTTTAGCAAAACATATTAAGCAACACTAATAATAAACCAAAAATAAACATAAACAAACTTTCGACGGTTTTATAGATATTTCAAAGTTATGATGCTAGATGTTTCCATTATTTTGTCCAATCCCTGTATATACATACATATACCTGTAATTACTGGGGCACTGGGATATTCCTAAATACCAATCTTAAGAAATTAGGCTTCTCAAAAGCAGAAGGGGAAAGCTGATTCGAAGACTACAGATTCGAGCCATCACCGAAACTATAAACTTCTGTAAAACTTTCCAGAAGTTTATCATTTAAGTATATATGAGTATGTATAGATATGCAACTATACGCATGAGAATACATACATGAAACAAAACATACAAATCAGGAGAATAGGGAAGCTGACCAACCAGTTCGAAGCCACAGTCACCACAGCAGTCATACATACATGCATACATACATACATACACATACATACATACATACATACATACATACTACATACATACTACATACATACATACATACATACATACATACATACATATACATACATACATACATACATACATACATACATACATACATACATACATACATACATACATACATACATACATACACATACATACATACATACATACATACATACATACATACATACATACATACATACATACATACATACATACATACTACATACATACATACATACATACATACATACATACATACATACATACATACATACATACATACATACATACATACATACATACATACATACATACATACATACATACATACATACATACATACATACATACATACTCACTCACTCACTCACTCTGTTGATGTTGAAATTCCAATGAAGGAGCCTTGGATCTAGTTTAGAAATCGGCTCTTTCTCTATTGGCAAGAAACCTTGAAATAAAACTGAATAATGACATACATACATATATTTGGAAGCACTCCGTCAGTTGCGACGATGAGGGTTCCGGTTGATCCGAATCAACGGAACAACCTGCTCGTGAAATTAACGTGTAAGTGGCTGATCACTCCACAGACACGTGTACCCTTAACGTAGTTCTCGGGGATATTCAGCGTGACACAGAGAGTGACAAGGTCGGCCCCTTGAAATACAGGTACAACAGAAACAGGAAGTAAGTGTGAGAGAAAGTTGTGGTGAAAGAGTACAGCAGGGACCACCACCATCCCCTGCCAGAGCCTCGTGGAGCTTTAGGTGTTTTCGCTTAATAAACACTCACAACGCCCGGTCTGGGAATCGAAACCGCGATCCTACGACCGCGAGTCCGCTGCCCTAACCACTGGGCCATTGCGCCTCCACATTGGTGCTATGACGAAAGCAAGAATGATAAAAGAATACTTCAGCAGGTTTCGGAAGGTATGGTATTCAGAGATATTTGCATTTTATACCATATCCCATAATGCCTTCACAGTGCCATTGCTAGTGTCAGTATTTGACATCCTGCGAAGGTCAACTGAAAAGTTCATAGGCTAATTAAGATACTTTCAGAGTATGTGACCAAATGAGGTTTAGTTTTCAACATATCCCTGCTCGCGGCCCGCACACATCTATCGGTGTTGTAGTGCTTGGATCCCACTGGTGATGAATCTTTCATCCTGTTGGTAAAAAAAAAATCAAAAGTAGATATGACGTCATCATCACTGCAATACTGGTTCTCAGCCAAGTGTCTTTTCATGTTAGTTAGGAGAATAGGGAAGCTGATCAACCAGGTCAAAGCCTCAGTCACACACAGCAGTTACTGAAAGTAAAGACTTGTGTGCTGGAGCATGGTCCCGATGAAGCAAAAACCTTTTCGTCAATTTTCCTGGGCCTTTCGCAAATGTCTTAGTAAGTTGGCATAGTGCTCTCTATTGATGATGTGGCCCTTTTGAAGATAGTCAATAAACACAATGCCTTTTGCATTCCCCACCCCAAAATTGAGTCCATCACCTTCCCTGCAGATTAAACGACCTTGGCCTTCTTTGAAGCAGGTGAGGAGGGGTATTTCCACGCATGGATTGTGTCTTTGTCTCTTACCAAATTGATGAGGCCAACACTCATTCTGGCTTCGGAAACGGTGAAGGAAACCAGCTGAATCTGCCTGAAACAAAGTCAGATTTTTACCTTGATGTGATCAGCCAGGTGCGTTTTTGACCAGGTGTCACAAGACGTGGCACTTGCCGAATAGAAACCTTCGTCGTGCCAAGTTCATTTTGCAAAATATTCTCAACTCTCTCAAGAGATATGCTAATAGCATTGGCTATTTGATTTATAGTCAATCGCCTGTCATCTATCACCATGTGGTGAACAAAAGTAATGATCATCAATGTGACAGTTGCGGGACGTCCATATATTGGGTTATCTTCGACACTTTCCCTTCTCTTCCTAAATCCAGCAGCCCACTTTTGTTCTGTTGATAAAGCTGGAGGGTCAGCCCATTGGAGGCTAAACCCTTTTTCTGCAGGCACTTGATGCCAAATTTCGTCGGTTTTCGAGCGATGTCGCTGCTAGTTAATTTTCAAGTGTTCTTTGAACAGGCATATGTCAGTTCTAACCTGGAAAGAAACAATGAAGTTATGAATAAGAATAGTTGAAATAAACACATGCAAGATTTCACAGTTCTAGCATCTCTCCTTCATAGTTAGACTATGAACTTTCAATTCACCTCGTATACTGGGTACTAGAAGAGACTTGTGGCTGAACACCAAAACGAGAAAGAAAGCGATGACCACTGGCAACTTCCAAATTACCAGTGACACTGACAGGATATATGTTAAAGGAAAGGATGGCAGTAAGATCATAAAACTAGATGAGACGGCTTTTAAGTGCTGCATCACATCATTTAGACATTAGTTATTGAGCTAAAAAAGAATGTGAGATGAGAGCATCGTGTTTGTATTCAACAGCAAAAATCATATCAATAGATTAGGTGAATAACACATAAGGCGGTTATCTAAGTGTACAACTGTTCCATTTGAACCAAAGGTTACTGAACGAACCTCCTTAAACAGAAACACTCATCATAGCAGAAAGTTACACATGGGTGCATACATACCCTGCAATCTAGAGAATACCTTCAACACTGACAGGAACCTCTCTTGGGCCTGTGATAGATATACCTCATCTCATCTCATCCAGAAGGGTATGTCTTTGCTAAGAATGGCAGATTGATATTAAATACCTGAACAAGAAGAGAGATAGGGATGTCCTTAGACCTCTACGTCGTGATAGGTAATTTTGATTGCGACATACCAGCATGGAGGATATCACCCACATCAGCGGTTCAAAATGCCGCAAGAAACTACCTTCCCATACAACATAACATTATCGTTAAAACCGTCTACAAAGTTATCATCAGGAAAGATTGTTCCGATGATCATACTAAAGATAAACCGTGACCGGAATGTATCCACACCTTCAGAAATTAGGATTACTAGTGGAAAATTCCAATAAAATATAAGATACATGCGACAGCGTAGAGGCTTTCTTGTTAGCTGGTGAATGGAGAGGTTTTCGCACTTACCCTATAGAGAAATAAACACACACACACACATATACACACGAGCGCTTACTATTGCATGGCAATATTGCAAGTGAATATGGGTGGGGGTAAATTGGAAATTTATCCAGGATTTATATGCAAATAAGAAAATGGAGAGGATATAAAATCAACAAACATTCCATTATATCTATTTATTAAATGATAATAAGAAAATTCCAGTAAAATATGAGATACATACATACGTATGTATAACACACACACACACACACACACATACATGCATATACATACATACAAACATACATACATACATACATACGTACATACATACATACATACATACATACATACATACATACATATATATATATATATATATATATATATATTATATATATATATATATATATATATATATATATGAAACTTTGCATACATGTTACACTAACATCCAGTTCAATAATAGGCTAATTGGATTTCAATAAAAATCTATAATATGCCCACCAGCCACCAGGCAGGGCCGGATTAAGATCCATAGAGCCCCTAAACACTTAAAAGGTTTTGCTGCCCTCAAGTATATGTAAATGGTTCAAAATGTAAAATATAATAAACCATAAAATAATGTTTTTTAATTGCAAGGTGTTCGATGATATCGTTCAAATTAATTTTACGTAAGACTTCTGCTTCTACACTTAGTAGAGATAAGGCATTATGAATATTATTTTAGCAAGCTTAGAGTGATTTCTTTCGTGCGTAAACCATTTTCAATTCTGTGGT
Organism: Octopus sinensis; assembly: GCF_006345805.1. Taxonomy (NCBI): domain Eukaryota; kingdom Metazoa; phylum Mollusca; class Cephalopoda; order Octopoda; family Octopodidae; genus Octopus; species Octopus sinensis. The sequence continues at coordinate 127,309,020 of NC_043001.1, read as the reverse complement.
ACCCCAGTCCCTTGATGCCCTAAGCACGTGCTTATTTTGCTTAATGGGTTAATCCAGGTTTGCCTCCAGGGGCGTTGGGCGAACTATATGACAAAATGAGAAGGCTGCAAAAAGTATTAATCTGAGGGAAAGGTAGTAACAGAGTGAAGGGTGACTTATATCAGTGAAGACAAGAACAGCGGTGGTAATGGGATGGTAACATTAATACAGTTGTCATATACACGCGACGCTGCATACATACTTTCGTAAAAACATAGATACAATACAGTGTTACACAAGGACGGAAAAAACGGACAATGTTACACAAATATATTTGTGTAACACTGTCCGTTTTTTCCGTCCTTGTTTTTGTATACATTCGCTGCTTTCTTCCAAGGAATCTAATGCTCTTAGCTTAGTTTTTCCTTGGGGGTGGCCAGATTGGAGCAATCTCAAGAATAATCAGCCGAAATTGCGAGGATAATCTGGTTCTTGACTGAAGATAGAAAACTTCGAATGACCCGTCCTTGTTTTCTTTTTTGTATCGTCTTTCTAGATGTTTTGTTTTCCCCTTTTTGTATCACCTAGTTGTCCGGATGTTTTGCGTTCTTGTCCCATTTTGTATATATGTATATATATATATATATATATATATATATATATATATATATATATATATATATATATATATATATATATATATATATATATGTGTGTGTGTGTGTGTGTGTGTATATATATGATCAGCTTCTTCACAGTTTCTGCCTATCTCTTTCCACATACAAAGCAATGGGTAGGCTGAAGTTATGGCAGAATATTTCAGAGAAATGTTTATCTAACCGAATGACGCGAAAGAACAAAATCCGTAATGAACAGAAATTTGCCTTTTAGTTGGGGAAAGGAAATAAAACCCTAGCGTATCTCAAAGAAATTAGGGAGATCTCTTCTAGAAATTAAAAATTAACTTCATCGATAGTTTAATATTCTTATTTAAGCGATGGAATTGTGATGAAAAAGCAACAGGAACGTAAATGTCTTTGCATTATAAACTCCATCAACGATGTATATTCTCCTTTACGATAAGATACGGTGGTCTTGGGTGCCGAGTCGTAGGATCGAAATAGGGACCAAATATTCGTGAAGCGAACTTCTTGACCAAACAGCTATGATTATTAGTTTTGCTAATTACGATAATAGCCTTCTAACACTATTTCAGCTTAACATAAGATACATAAAGTTAATTCTTTTTAAACACATGTTACTTTTTTTTTCCATTGTAATTCAATATTCGCATTGAAGACATGACGTCGCATGCAATTTATTTCCCAAATCTAATTTATTTAAGTACGCTAAAGAAATACAACGGGATAGACAACTGGCGAAAAAGTCAGCAGCTTGTTAAATAACCTGATAAATCAACCGTTTATGACTTGTCACTACGACTGCATTATTTCTATAGACGAGACACTCAACTCACAACAGCCCAGTTTACGTAGCTGAAAATAGGTACTATATCATGGTGTAATTTTTCATAACGGACAGTAGCATGATAGTAAAAATTACCAAGTGACCTGTTGGTTTGCAGGTCTAAGTTCAATTCCTCTACTACGAAATGTTTCATGTGTTAGTCAAGTATTCTATCCAGGAATAGATTTATCTTTCGCCTGTTTAACAGGTACCAAACAGATTATCAACAACCCAGTAAATCGTTAAAAGAAAATATATAACGTATTTAGTGAAGGAATTTTCTAAACTAAAGTTTAGTTTAGAGAGAACACTTTATAAAGAGAGAACACTGAATCAGTAACCACATTACTGTTTCTCTTACTCTTGCCTATGTGAAGGCCCATGGCTCAGTGGGTAGAGCATCGGGCTCACACTCGTTAGATAGTGAGTTCGATTCCCGGACCAGGCAGTGTGTTGTACTCTTGAGCAAGACACTTTGTTTCACGTTGTTCCAGTTCACTCAGCTGTAGAAATGAGTTGCGACGTCACTGGTGCCAAACTGTATCGGCCTTTGCCTTTCCTTTGGATAACATCAGTGGTGTGGAGAGAGGAGACTGGCATGCATGGGGGACTATTGACCTTCCATAAACAACCTTGCCCTCGGAAGGGAATTTTCAAGGTGCAATCCTATGATCATTCATAACCGAAGGGTGTCTTTACCCTTTTTTTTTTTCACTCTTGCTATAGAAGTTGTTATAGTAGAGTTACATTCTTCTTCATGTGATTCTTCCCAAGTCAGGGCCTGATATCAATTAGAATAAATAAATAAATAAATAAATAACATTAACCAAAACGATGCAGCCTATCTGAACGAACAGTTTACTTCGTAATTGTTGGATCTCGAGTTCAGTCTCACTGGTGGCAATTTGGGCAAGTGTTTTCTATCGTCTCATCGAATCAATCAAAAATTGTTAGTGAAATTTGATTGAAAACAACATAGTGGAAGTTTGGCGGTTGTGTGTGTGTGTGTGTGTGTTTAAATGAATGTGTGTGCGTGTTTAGCAGTATGACTACAGTTCAGCAACCGACAGCAGTAAGAGAATAACTGAAATTATAGAGAATGCATCGGCTACATTTGCGTGTAAGGAGTGAAATTGTGATATTGGATGTTAACAAAGATTTTGATTCACAAATTCCTTGGAAACTGTGTTTTAGAAATAAGTAAAGGCATAGGTCGCAGACGAGGAATGAAGTATACTGGGGAAGCACTCCGTCGGTTACGACGATGAGGGTTCCGGTTGAACCGATCAACGGAACAGCCTGCTCGTGAAATTAACGTGTAAGTGGCTGAGCACTCCACAGACACGTGTACCCTTAACGTAGTTCTCGGGGATATTCAGCGTGACACAGAGAGTGACAAGGCCGGCCCTTTGAAATACAGGTACAACAGAAACAGGAAGTAAGAGTGAGAGAAAGTTGTGGTGAAAGAGTACAGCAGGGATCACCACCATCCCTGCCGGAGCCTCGTGGAGCTTTAGGTGTTTTCGCTCAATAAACACTCACAACGCCCGGTCTGGGAATCGAAACCGCGATCCTACGACCGCGAGTCCGCTGCCCTAACCACTGGGCCATTGCGCCTCCACGAAGTATACTAATAACAGTCGGTAAAGAGTTTTAATTTATTCCTTTCTGCAATAGTCACAAGGCCTGAAATTTTGGGTTATTAGGGGGCTAGTCGATCACATCGAACCCAGTGCGAGACTGGTACATATTTTATCGATCCCGAAAGGATGAAACGCAAAGTCGACCTCGGCGGAATTTGAACTCAGTAAAGATGGGCGAAATGTCGATAAGCATTTTGTCCAGCGTGCTAACTATTCAGCCATAACAGTTTTAATTTATTCGCAGAAATGGTACTTCCGAACTACAACAATAGATATTGTATAGCATGTTAATACAGAGTTGTACGAACAAGATTACAACTGAAAAGGCAAACTTTCATACACTTTTACTGGAGGCATGATTCTATATCAATGTGCTATCATCCTGTACATGCATCCCTAATCAATACACAGATCCCTCTCTAACTTGCCACCAACTCAGTCTCTAACAAATCACCACAGTCTCTGCATCTGATCTTCAGTATAGCAGATATGTCAGAGCGCCGTTAGTTTTACGCTGCAGCTGTACTTCATTCCTCACCCTTCCATCAGAGCACTAAAGCGATTTTCTAATGCATCTCCATCTACAGTCCTCAAAGAGCCCATTATCCCTTCATGGCTCCAATTATCTAAAAATTGCTCGCACGTAGTTATGCGGAAGCTATATAGGCAAAGAACGTTGCTTATTAACTAGTCCTACAATAGAAATTTGGAAATGCAGGACAAAACTTCTGGAGCCGTAGAGTGAGACTCTCAAAATTCAAGAAAACTATACATATCTTTTTTTTATTTATTTTAGAGTAAGACCCAGCCGATAGTTACTGGCCACTCAGTATTCCTCTGAACCCCGAACCGATGTACCGGCTGAACCTCACTCTTAGAAACCCTTCCTACCCTCCCCAAATGGGTG
>NC_043001.1:127297524-127302524 GCF_006345805.1 Octopus sinensis | reverse complement strand
CAACTGAAAACAACAGGCAACATGGTCATTTATGACAAGTTTTCGATTATAGATCTTCTCAATCAAATCCAACCTATGGTTAAATAACAACAACAACAGTTTCAAACAAGCATAGCTACTATCCCTAAAATTTCTCACTTTCCCTCCCTTCCGCCTGCCTGTCTGTCTGTCTGTCTCTACCTGCCTGTCTGTCTGTCTGTCTGTCTCTCTCTCTCTACAGGAATTTATCCTGATCTTTGGAAACATATGTTTGTAGTTCTGGTGGTGGTAGTGACAGTGGAGGGTGTAGTTATTGTTTATTTCCTTGTCTTCGTAGTGGGGGTGTTCTTGGTGTCGCTGGCGGTAATGAATGTGTTGTGATACTTTTGATTTACGACAGTAAAACCTGCATGATACTGCGTGGCGTATGCTGACAGGTAGATATGTAGGTAGGCTATTTTTTTACTTTTTATAAAAGGAGACACTTAATCCCCCAACAGAAGCAGCAATATTCAATTGTACTTGCACGTTTGTTCGATCTTTGTTCGAAGTCTCACCTTCTCTACAGCCATCAAACACCGCTTTTCCCGGACAAGTGACTTCTCTTCCAGGCTTATAAAACAAGTAAATCACCGATAGCAAAAGTAAGTTTTTAAATGTCTTTTTGACTTTCAATCTATTTAATGTTTTCTCTTTATACGCACTCATATATATGTATATATACTTTATTTAAAAGCAGCAGAAATTTAACAAAAGCTGTTACTCGGAGTTTCCCGTTCCCGTTCCCGTTCGTCGGACAGTTTTTTTTAACAAAACTGTCCGACGAACGGGAGCGTGAAACTCCGAGAAACAATTTTGTTAAATTTTTGCTGCTTTTAAATAAAGCATATTACTCTACCTCTGGTATTTGAGTACTCTTTTTTCCACCTTGTTTCACATTTATGTGTTTACTCCGGTATATACTATATATGGTCAATACACAACGAACACTGTGAAAATGACGTGCTTTACCCCGGCAAGCTACCAAGCATAAACATTACGACTTGTTAACTATTTTATATAATATATATAATATATATAGATATATATATATATATATATATATATATATATATATATATCAATAATACTTTTTTCCAAGAAGGATGGTGACAGTGACTGCTGCCAAGTTTCGGTCTGCTAGCCTCATCGGAGTATCCGATGAAGATTTTCAATTACCGTAACTTGTCTACTATAATAATACGAGGTTGAGTCAGAAAGTAATGCAATTTTTATTGCATCTCTATGAGGCTGCACTCTACAAATTGAGTAATAAAATTCAGTTTATTCATAACTCACAATAAAAACAAATATATATATATATATATATATATATATATATATTATTATATATATATATATATATATATATATGTATAGTAGTAGCGTATCGGAGATAAGTGGGCGAAACTACTAAGACATCCGGACTCCGACGAAGAGGTAATTGGCTGCGAATGATCCGTGTATCTTGTATCTTGTTTTGTCCGGTTTGCGTTGTCGTGCTATCGTCCTTTTTTCCCCGCATGTTGTGTTGTGATGGCTTCTGTTTGTTGTGTTATTTCTGTTCTATCTTTGATTTATATTATATTTAAATTAAGGAAGCCAATACATAAGATTATTTAATTTATATATTTAAATATATAACAAAATTATTAAAAAAATATAATTAATATAACACTACTATCGTTTCATGGCTGTTTTAATTTCTTTAAATTTTCGAGTTACAGTCATTCATCAGGTGGTTTAATCGCCAAGTTAAATATTTAAACCACCTGATGAATGACTGTAACTCGAAAATTTAAAGAAATTAACAGCCATGAAACGATCGTAGTGTTATATTAATTATATTTTTTTAATAATTTTGTTATATATTTAAATAATATAAATTAAATAATCTTATGTATTGGCTTAAGTTTTTCATTGTATGATTTGCCTAATAGTGGTTTTATCTCTAATTTTAATAAATATAATATTTTACTATAAAATTGGACTCAATCCTAAATCTGATTTTTCCCTGTAAGTTTGGATTATTCCCTAATATTTATTATATATATATATATATATATATATGTATATATATAGATATGTATATATGTATGTATGTATGTATGTATGTATGTATGTATGTATGTATGTATGTATATGTGGGCCGGTTCAACTTTCGCAGGCGTCCCTGACATTTTAGCATCTCTCCGGCCGTGTTTTAGGCCCTTCGATGTCCCCGATGTCGCAAAGATATCGGGGACATATCCGGCCGTGTTTTAGGCCCATCGATGTCCCCGATGTCGACAAAGGTGGAGCCGTGGTGGTGTGGCGCGCAGGCCTCTACAAGGCTGACGTTCTCCGCCAACTTCGCGGCACCTCCTTCTATTGTCCTCTGCCTTCCAACCCCACGCCTAACTACCAACAGACTGTGTCCTCCACTATCCATGACCTCATTTCCTCCTCCCATCTCCCTCCCACCGTCTCCAACCTTATTGTCCACACTCCATGCATCCCCCATTTACTTCCTTACCCAAATCCAGAAGCCCAACAACCCTGGCTGCCCTATCGTCTCCGCCTGCAATTGCCCCACGGAATTGATTTCTAAATACCTCGACCATGTCCTTGTACCCTAGTGGTTTCTATCCCACATCCATGACACTAACCATGCTCTCCGTCTTTTAAACTCTTTCTCTTTCCCTTCTGGCCCTTCTAACCTCTCTTCACTCTTGATATCAAGAGTTTATATACGGCGATCCCACACAACGAAGGACTTCTTGCGCTGAAACACTTTCTAGACCTTCGACCTAACCCCCAACCTGACACCTCCACACTTCCTCGTTTGGCCAAACTGCTTCTCGTTCGTGGGGGATTTTTACCGACAATTCTCGGGAGTTGCTATGGGAACGAGAATGAGCCCCAACTATGCGAATATGTTCGTTGGCTACGTTGAGGCCCAAATATTCTTGCAATTCACGGATTCCACTCCCTAACTATACAGTCGTTATATTGATGACAGTATCGGTACGACCTCACTCTCCTGCGAATAACTAGACTCTTTCTTCTCTTTTGTTCAATCCTTCCATCCTGCCTTCGAATTCTCCTGCACTATTTCTAACTCTTCCGAATTTCTCGACATTTCTGTCAATATACATCACTCCGCTCTCACAACCTCCATCCACTACAAAACACACTGACTCACATTCCTACCTTAACTTCTCCTCCTCCCATCCTACCCACACTAAACTCTCCATCCCCTACACACAATTTCTCCGTCTGCGCCGGCTCTGCAGTGACAACCATAACTTTGAGATTCAGTCTCAACGCATGTCTCACCACTTCATTCTGCGCTAGTATCCTCTCACCACTATCCACACTGCCCTTGCCAAGGCACGTTCCGTGGACCGTGCCTCTGCACTTTCTCCCCGCACCCGCCGCCGTTGTCTGTTTTCCCTCACCTACCATCCTTCCACCCTGCCCCTCCAACGCATCATTCTCCAAGCCTTCCGGTGACTCCAGTCCGACCCTTTCACCTCGCAATCTTCCCTAACTTACCCCCTCCCTCCTTCAAACGAACCTATAACCTGCGTGACCTCCTTGTCCACAGTTTCTTCCCTAACTCCACCTCATCAGCCTAGCTCGTTACCCTGCTCGCCCACGTTTTCGTACCTGCTCCAACCTCTCCAACACTAATATTCTTACAGGCACCCATCATAGTCCCTCTCACATCATCGACTCCTTTACCTGCACTTCTGATAACGTCATCTCCTGCTCTTTCTGCACTTCCTTGTACATCGGTCAAATGGGACACCGCTTAGCTGACCGGTTCGCAGTACACCTCCGAGACATCAGACTTGGCAATGATACCCCGGTCTCACGCCATTTCCGCTCTACCGGTCATTCACTACAACATCTGTCTGTGGTCGGACTGTCTTTGAACAGGGGCCGTCCGGACTCTCGCTTTCGCTGTGAGCAGGAATTAATCTTCTCTCTTCTCTCTGTTGCGCCACATGGGTTCAACTCCGCTCCTCTCTTCATCTGACACCTACCTCCTCTCTTCATAGACACCATCACCTCCACCACACCCCTCTCCACCACACCCCTCTCCACCACACCCCTCTCCACCACACCCCTCTCCACCACACCCCTCTCCACCATACCACCCCACCCCACCCCGACCCTCATCACTCCTCATACACTAGCACTGACCATTTCCCAGCACTAACACCACACACCATCATCCGCACACCCAAACATAATCTTCAATAGCGTCCCCACATATACCACTATATGAGCAGCCACACATGCTGTGTAAATCAGTACACACACCATACCTGGACACAGACAATATATACTCCTACACTCACACAAGCTCATAATACCTGGACACAGACAAAATATACTCCCATACCCACACAAGCACATAACATTTGAACAAGCTATATATACATACACACGCAATACGCTTTAGCACACGCTAAATATATCGACAAAGTTAACTTACGCACACATATATACACCATACATATACACACTGTTTGGTCTCAGACACACTCACGCACACATATACACACACCACGTGAAAAAGCACACCTCAAATGCTACATACAACACACACACACGTTACAGACGCACACACACACGTTCACACGTCAGTGTCACTAGCCCCTGTTTACACCCACGCACACTTGCACATTCACACACACCATTCTCACATACACAAACATGCACGCGCATCTTCATTTGGGATCACCAACACTTTATTATCTCCCTTTCTTTCAACCTCTTCTTTCAAATTTTTTTATAATCATTCGCAATGATTGACAGCTAAATATACAAGTTTTTTTCATTCTCTCTCTGTTTATTTTCTCTTATTCCTTTCTGTTGAAGAGCATAGGCTCGAAACGTAAAAGACTTTTTCATTTTCCCGAGCGTCAAACTAATACACCTGTTTGTTGTTCATACATCTGTCTTCGTTTTTTGTTTTCCTATAAATTTTA
>NC_043001.1:127275024-127292524 GCF_006345805.1 Octopus sinensis | reverse complement strand
GGTTGTAAAAGTTTCTTTCAGTTTCCATCTACCAAATCCATTCACAAGGCTTTGGTCGGTCCGAGGATATAATAGAAGACACTTGCCCAAAGTTCTACGCAGTGGGACTGAATCCGGAACCATGTGGTTCTGAAGCAAGCTGCTTACCACACAGCCACATCTGCGCCTCTCATAGTTCAATAACATACGCTTAATTGGATTTAGATTTTACATTTAGTATCAAAAATCTTTCAATTTCCGATAAGAAATGTTTGGCACACATACTGCGCTTCCAAAACGTATTTTTCTTGAGTTGGCCGTGTCTTCTCGTGAATTACATGTTTACTAATCCTCCTGGTCTCTTGTGATCTCTTCTGTGACTTTCAAAGTCCTGACATCAGCTTTCACAAATTTGTCCCATGTTTTCTTGCATCTCCCTCATCTGCAAACTCCATCCACATGTAGTGATCGGCCCTTCTTTATACGACTGTCCTTATCCATGTCCCTATTAGCGCAGTCTTCTCTTTGTTCTCTACATCTGATTCTTCTTATACCCCGTTTTTTTTTTCACCTCAGCACATTTATACTATGTCATTTATGTACAGTTTCATTGCACATCCAACATGCTCACTTCATTTCATCTGTCTCCTCAAGTCCTCTATATTCAAGTCTCGTGTCTCACTGCCATGCAACATCACAGTTCTAATACAAGCGTCATACAATCTCCTTGTCCCTTTGAAGGGGAAGAGCGTTGTTGCCAGCATCGGTAGAACGTTCTTATTCTGGCTGCTATACTTTTGAAGCAACCACCTCCCCTGCTAACTATGTCTCATAGGTAACAAAAGCTACTGACCACTTCTTGTGAGCAATAAAAACATATGGAATATATAAATGTATTTATATATACATACACGCTTAAAGGTGAATGACCATGGGATTGTGCCTAGAAAATTCCCCTCCGAGGCACAAGTCCGGGCAAGGTTGTTTATGGAAGACCAGTAGTCACTCATGCATACCAACCTCCTCTCTCCACGAATGTTATCCAAGGGAAAAGCAAAGGCCGATGCAGCTTGGCACCTGTGATGTCGCAACTCATTTCTACAGCCGAGTGAACTCGAGCAACGCGAAATAAAGTGTTTTGCTCAAGAACACAACACAGATTCCGGTCCGGGAATCGAACTCATTACCTCATGATTGTGAGCCCGATGCGCTAATCACCGAGACAAGCGTCTTCACACATGTGCTTATTTACACATATAAACATATTGATATATGCATATATATACAAGGGGTATATGAAAAGTCTTGAGCCTCAAAAAAAAAAAAAAATGGTACAAGGGCTTCAAGGCTCAAAACTTTTCATACACTCTTCACATACACACACACACACACATATATATATATATAATATATATATATATATATATATATATATATATATATCTATATATATATATATATTATATATATATATATACGACAGGATTCAGCACACTTTCCGCATCCCAGCTTTACTCACAAATCATTGGTTAGTTCAGGGCCATACTAGAAAGCACTTGCACAAAGTGCCGTGCGGTGGTACTGAACCCAGAACCACAAGGTTATGAGGTAAACTACTTAACTGCGCAGTGATGCCATCATAAGTACTGTAAAGAATTTAAGTGTTTATTTCACCAATTCCTATCAATTTGACCCATGAAAATGGATATGAGAATTTCACTTCATATTTGTCTTCTCTTATTTACTTTCAGATGAAGCGAAGCATTTTGATACTTGGAATTATTGGCATGGTACTAATGTCTTTTGTTGCAAGTGCTCCATTTATGCCCGAACTGGATTTTGAGTAAGTGAACTTTACTTTGTAATCAAAATAAAACAATATTAGAAACAGAAATATATTATTTCTGCCGATTATAGGCACGAAATCTAGTAGGGGGTGGTGTCTAGTTGATTACATCGACCCCATGTACAAGGAAAAAATACCGAAGTCCGAGGAAATTAGTTATGTAATAATAAATCTCTGTGATGTATTCATCTTGCAAGTGATTTGATTTGAAATTGTAAGTGGAAAATGAGCAATTTCTGCGTGTGAGACTCATTGTAGTAAACATAGATGTTTGTATGCGGTGATACTTGAACTTATCTATTTCAAGAATATCATTGTCTCGTTATATTTTGTATGCTTAAAATTCCATTCATTAAGGGTATCGAGAAGGGCCTGATTGGAGGACCAACTTTCCGAGTTCTTTTACAGGGCTTAGAAAAACTGGAATAATGGAATATCATTATGTCGTTATATCTTATACGAGGAGATTTTGAAAGTTCCTGGTTTTTAGGGTATCAGGAAAGGCCTGGCTTGAGGTTCAACCTTCCGAGTTCTTTTACAGGGCTTAGAAAAACTGTAAGACCACTGAAATTAGTGGTTCCGAGAGGGGAATATGTTGAGTAAACTCATAATAAACGGATCTTCCTGCATTTTCTTTTACCCAAAGCCAGGAACCTTCCAGTACCCCGCTCGTATACTAAGTGAAAATCCTTGTTGTTGTAGTCGCCTCTGCCTACTACATTACTTAGATTTTGGTGTACCCCGCTAAGTTGGTGACTCCATCTGCACCACCCGTATGAACCTGATAATAACGGTTTCAAACTTTGGCGCAGTGGTTCTCAACCGAGGTCCATATGGCCCCTAAGGGTCCATATAAAACAAAATAGTAAATTATGGATCCACAATAGTATTTTAAGGGGCCCTGAAAAACAAACTTGCTTTAGATGTATGTATTGGTATGTATTACAAGAAACAGCTAGGTTTCTTGCTCTAACATTTTACATAGTTCAACCTACACAAATTAATGTGTGAAAAAGAATATCTACACACAAATTAATGTGTGAGGCGTGCGCAGGGAGCGGTGAATTCGGCCTTTTCCACGAGGGTCGTCGAGGTGTTAAGACGTGTGAAGACGTTGCTAAGGTTGGGTGAAGTGGCTGCTATCTTTAGTGTTCGGGTCGGGGCTGTGTCGAAGGATCCGTTACCACTGAAGGGTCTCCATCACGAGGAAGAGAAGGTAGGTGCCTTTATATCCGTATCGCGCACACACTACAAGCTATTTCGGCGATTCTTAAATATTTACATTTCAATACGATTCGTCGCCACGATGTCTGCGAAAATTAGGATCGCCAGCGACATCGTCAGACCCTTTAATGGTGAAGGCGATGTAGTGGCCTGGATTCGCAAAATCAGGCTGGTGGCAAGACTGCAAGGTATAAGCGATGTGGCAAGTCTTATGGCGCTGTATTTAGAAGGGAGCGCCTTAAGGCTATACCTTGAGATGGACGAGGAGGAACGGCTGAGCGAGGAGAATATAGAGCAGCGCTTGCGGGATGCCTACACAGAATGTGAATACACAGCTTTTGCTAAACTAGGTGCGATCAGATGGACAGGAGGACAAGTGGATGACTACGCAGCAGAAGTTAGAAGGTTGGCGACTCTGGCTGGGTCTGCGGGAGCAGCCCGGCTGGCGTTTGTAAATGGGTTCCCCGACGATGTAGGGATTCATCTACAACGATTGCCCGGGATTAAAAAGATGGCGTTGAGCGAACTTGTGATTCAGGTCCGGATGTTGACGCGACACTCTGGGCGGAAGGTGATAGCGATGGCGGTGACGGAGGTGCGTAAAGACGGACGACGACCGGAGAAAGACGTACAGAAGCTTACCACGCAACGAGAGCGGCCGTTCTCAGGACGGTGTTTTAGATGTCAGAGACCGCACATGGCGCGGGACGTACGCAACCGGGGCCCGTTTGCTATCGATGCAGGCATACAGGCACATGCCCGTGATTGCGACCAGGAAACGACCGCGGGGAAGTTGCTGCCTCTCGAACTTTCCTCGCAAACAAGTAGAGGCGCTATTGGAGACGCTGCCATTAGTTGACGAGGAGGCCGAGGGGAAGACATTCAAGGCCCTCGTGGATACGGGCTGTACGACCACCCTTGTGACTTCGAGGGAGACGAAGGAATGGAACGGGGCGAGTAGCGTCCGGGCGGTCGACGGCAGCGAAATCCGTTGCAGAGGCAGCAGCAAGGTAGAGATAGTGGTGCGCGGCGCGACGCTAAGGCTGCAGGCAATTGTGGCCGAACGCGTGATAGATGGAGTTGATGTGGTGATGGGGATGGACGCCATCAACTGCCTCGGTGGCGTCAGTGTTGTGGGAAATGAGGTTGCGTTCGGAAGCGTGGGGGTGTCGTGCACTGCGAGTCGGGATCGCCAGAGAGAGCAGAGCCCCACGAGGGTCTGCGCCGCTTACACCATCGAGGACAAAGACTTTCAGGCGGCGTTAAATGGTCAGCGGTGGACGATAGAGTGGCGATGGAAGGGCGAGCCCCCGACGCTGGAAAACAGGGTGAGCTGTTACCAGCATACCCTAACACCACGCCAGGGTCGAGTTTGAAGAGACTGTGGAGAGGTGGATCGAAGAAGGGGTCCTTGTCCCTTGAATGAGGAGGTAGCGGGCGGCGTGCTACCCCTGATGCGGTGGTGCACCTACGAAGGGAAAAGTCAGACCGGTGCTGGACTTCAGGGAGCTAAACCAGCATATATCGTGTCACACGGGAGGTGAGGCGACAGACGTTTGTAGCGAGACGTTACGTGCGTGGAGACAGTCGACCGAGGCAGCGACGATCGTCGATTTGAAATCGGCATACTTGCAGCTCCATTTGAGCGACAAACTGTGGCGATATCAGCTGGTGCGGTACAAGGGCCGGATGTACTGTTTAACCAGGCTGGGTTTCGGGCTGAATTCCGCTCCGAAGATCATGGCTTTCCTAGGGAAAGACGGCAAGATTAGAAAGGCCACCAGCTCCTACATTGACGACATTTTGGTGGACGAAACTGTAGTGCCAGCCAACGAGGTAGTTAGACATCTGGAGAAGGCCGGACTGATTGCGTAGCCACCGGAGTCGATGGAAGGGGGAGCCGCCCTGGGGCTGAAGCTGCGAAGATAGATCGGGTGAATTGGTGTTCCGGAGAGGGAATGAAATCCAGAGCTGAGTTCCGGCGTCAGCAGGAGAGAGCTGTTCTCGGTGTGTGGGAAGTTGGTCAGTCACTACCCGATCGCTGGATGGCTGCGCACGGCGTGTAGTTACACCAAGAGACGAGCAGAGGGGGAGAGTTGGGGCGACAAAGTGGGAGAAGGGACGGTGGCGATGATGCAGGAAATCCTAGAGAGGACGAGAGCGGAAGACCCGGTCAGGGGGAACTGGTACGTGCCCAAGACGGAGTGCGGGACCGTCTGGTATGATGCTAGCAGTATAGCGATAGGGGTTCTGTTGGCAATCGAAAGCGCTGCGGTGGAGGACGCGGCCTGGCTTCGGAAAGCAGATGATTTTAACCACATTAATGTCGCCGAATTAGACGCGGTGCTGAAAGGGGTGAACTTGGCCTTGAAATGGGGGCTGCGCACAATTGAAATCCGGACGGATTCGGCCACTGTGCTTGGCTGAGTAGGATCGGTGATCACCGGCGAAAGGAGAGTGCGGACGAAAGGTGCTGCGGAGATGTTAGGGAAGCGCCGTCTAGGAGTTCTAGGTGAATTGATCGCCGAGTTCGGACTGAAGCTGAATGTGGTTTTCGTGCCTTCGGAGAAAAACAGGGCGGACGTACTGACCAGGGTGAAAAGAGCGTGGTTGGAAGAACCGGAGGAGGCCCGGAAAGGGATAGCTGCGGCGTGTCGGTTGGATGACTCTGAACTGAAGAAACTGCATGCTATGCATCACCTGGGTGTGGACAGGACCCTGCATCTGGCGAAGAAAATTGATGCTGATGTCACTAGGAGAAGCATCCGGAAGGTGGTCGGGAGCTGCGACAGGTGTCAGTCCATCGACCCTGTTCCGTGTGGGCATGAACAGGGAGGCCTTTCCGTGGAGCAGAACTGGAAAAGGCTAGCTGTGGATGTGACACACTACCGTCACTACACATTATATATCTATATATTTATGTGTGTGTATATAATACACATACTATTCATAACTTCTACCAGTCCAAATCCCACGCACAGTCTAAATGTATAATTATTGAAATCCATGTTTATAAGACGGTAAATGTTTCATTCGCTGCTCAAAAGTTCTGCCAGTTAACTGATTGTTATGAACTATATATGACAAATGGTAAGCACGTTGTAATGAAGGTACAATCAACGTGTGTGTACTTTCAGCAGTTCAGCAAGTCATACACTGAACTTTTTAGCTCTATTAGTGTCTTAAAAAACCAATAATTATCATTTCGATATTCAGTGTAAATTATAGACAATGTAAAAAACCATTAATCGAAGTACTAATTTCTGTATCCGTTGAATTTTAGAGAAAATTAGGATCTTTGTAATGAGTAAGAAAACAAAACAAAACAAAGAAAACAAAATTAAATATGCATATTCTGTGTATCGTAACAGTTACTTTTTAATTTGGAGGCGCAATGGCCCAGTGGTTAGGGCAGCGGACTCGCGGTCATAGGATCGCGGTTTCGATTCCCAGACCGGGCGTTGTGAGTGTTTATTGAGCGAAAACGCCTTAAGCTCCACGAGGCTCCGGCAGGGGATGGTGGTGATCCTGCTGTACTCTTTCACCACAAACTTTCTCTCACTCTTACTCCTGTTTCTGTTGTACCTGTATTTCAAAGGGCCGGCCTTGTCACTCTCTGTGTTCACGTGAATATCCCCAAGAACTACGTTAAGGGTGCACGTGTCTGTGGAGTGCTCAGCCACTTACACGTTAATTTCACGAGCAGGCTGTTCCGTTGATCGGATCAACCGGAACCCTCATCGTCGTAACCGACGGAGTGCTTCCATCCACTTTTTAATTTAAATTCTAACTCCTCACCCCGGTTTAATTTAGGATTTAGCTAGACTTGATTATCTCTCTTACAATAATTGCTGCCAGGGTCCCAGGTGTTCAAAATATGCTATTTTATTCCATAGTTTAAAAGTCAATCGAAAGAATCTAGAATTCTTTCTTTTAGCAAATATAAACCGTCTTGTTTACTTCTATATTACAAGAGCCCTAACCATCGTTTTTGTTAAAAAAATCTTAGCAGGAGTGGCTGTGTGGTAAATAGCTTGTTTACCAACCACATGGTTCCGGGTTCAGTCCCACTGCGTGGCACCTTCGGCAATTGTCTTCTACTATAGCCTCGGGCCGACCAAAGCCTTGTGAGTGGATTTAGTAGACGGAAACTGAAAGAAGCCCGTCGTATATATGCATATATATATATGCGTGTGTGTGTTTGTGTGTCTGTGTTTGTTCCCCTAGCATTGCTTGACAACCGATGCTGGTGTGTTTATGTCCCCGTCACTTAGCGGTTCGGCAAAAGAGACCGATAGAATAAGTACTGGGCTTACAAAAGAATAAGTCCCGGGGTCGAGTTGCTCGATTAAAGGCGGTGCTCCAGCATGGCCGCAGTCAAATGACTGAAACAAGTAAAAGAGTAAAGAGAGAGATATTCCTCCTTTATCTTATTCGCGCAATTGTCTTTTCTCCCGGTTATATTTTTCTAATATATTATATATATATAAATTTGTAAAAATATAATTTTATGACAATTTACCTTTATAATTTTTATTCTTCGAACGTTTTGATTTTTTTTTTAATGTTTTAAGAATAGATTTAAAATTGTCAATATTCAATTACGAACAGGATAATATTTTTCTCCTATTTTTTTTTTTCTTTTCTGTTTCTGATTTTAGGAACTTAGAGAGTGGGGGCTTAACAGCGGAAGAACAGTCACGTGCCAGGGTGTCGCAAAAAATGCTTCAATTCATTAAGAAAGAACTCGATAGTGAACAATAACAATAACTCCACTGAAATAGTAAGCCATTCATTTAGTCTTTCTCTCTCCCACCTTCTCTTTTCTTTTATTTCATTGCTTTAAAAAAAATAGTTCTCCATTTCTACTTATCTGTTATTATATACATTTAGATGCACGAATATGGAACGCCTCATGCATTCTATCATCCTAGTATCAGCTTTAGCTAGAGACTGTGCCCACGCTGGGACACCGCCATGAGCGTCAATGCATGTTCATTTTAGACTCACTTCTCGGTTCTGTTTCCGGAATCGGTTCTGGTAAATTAGTGAACTGATAGAGCTGCCCTTCTTTTCGCTTCTTGCCGTGTTGTGGATGCATCGGTATGTCAGTTTAAAAGTTTTCTGAACGCCCGTTTTCTTACTCCAGATGGAAATGGCAAGATATTTGTCATCTATGCAGCGGTGTCCAGTTCGGTGGCTGGTATAGCTTTCAGTCCCAAAGTTATGTGCTAGACCCTGCAGGATCTTTCATATATATATATATATGTAAAAGTAAAAAAAATATACAAACTGGGACAAGAACGTGAAACATTTAGAAGACGACACAAAAAAACACGGACGGGACATTCGAAGCCCTCAATCATCAGTCAAGAACCGGATCATCTTCGCAATTTCGGCTGATTAATATATATATATATATAAACAATTTATAAGTAAGGGCAAAAGAAAAAAAATTCTAATGCCAAAATATGCCATATTTTGGCATTAGAAAATCTTTTCTTTTGCCCTTACTTATAAATTGTTTATAAATTTAACCTTTAAAAGTATTTTTTAATATGCTGGCATTGATAGAATTTTTTTCGAAAAATTTTATCCTACATATATATATTATATATAATATATATATATATATATGATTGTATACCTTCTATATATACATTATATACATATATATATATATATATAATATATATATATATATATATATATATATATATATATATATATATATATGACTTATATCTTTCGTGTGTCTTCTTTCAGGGGTAGATCCTCAGCTCTTTCCTGCCTCTCTCAGTAGTTCATCTGTTGCACCGAGATAATGTTCTTGGTACAGTGGCACTGTATAACCTCGAATTGTGCAGTTAATTTGACGTTTTGTGGCTGCTATAATTGGAAACAGTAGTATAAGGGAAAGCAAGATTTAGCTGCTATACAGTCACCGGATGCCTGCTGCTGAAGAAGTCCTGTAGACTGAAATCACGTGATATGACAGTTCCTATAACAGACGATTCTCGTCTTTTACAATATATGTCTGTGCTCGTATGAGCGTCCTAACAAAATACCCACGTTTAGTTAGATATAAAGAATACCTATTGTTATGTGCTATATTTTATTGTTAATGGTAATGGAACTTAATGTGTAAAGACAATATATCGAATTTGCTTTATGTCGGTCGTATTTTTCATGGCTGAAGTGTAAACAACTCAAATTACTGAAGAAAACAGAGCGTGTAAATTTACTTTCGATGTTGTTTTCAACATTACGCGTGCTCAGTCTTTTACTTTTTAATAAATCAGCGGTGGTGCTCCAGCATGGCCGCGGCCTTCGGGCTAAAACATTTTTAAGGATTTACTCTCTTTTACTTGTTTCAGTCATTTGACTGTGGCCATGCTGGAGCACCGCCTGTAATCGAGCAAATCGACCCCGGGTTTTTTGTAAGCCCAGTACTTATTCTATCGGTCTCTTTTGCCGAACCGCTAAATGACGGGGACATAAACACACCAGCATCGGTCGTCAAGCAATGCTAGGGGGACAAACACACACACACATATATATATATACATATATATACATATATACGACAGGCTTCTTTCAGTTTCCGTCTACCAAATCCACTCACAAGGCATTGGTCGGGACTGAACCCGGGACCATGTGGCTGGTTAGCAAGCTACTTACCACACAGCCACTCCTGCACCTATTTAAGGATAGAAATATGATATGGTTAACTGAATGAACTTTAGTATATTACTGGTACTTAATTTATAGACGCTACAGGGATGAAAACAGTGGATTCTATTAAGATTTGAACTTAGTGCGTTAAGGGACGGAACTAAATGCCAGAAATTTTTAATATTTTGTCCGACATTTTAACAAGTCTGTCTACAGTACGCTGAGTTGAGTTTAATAGTTTAATACCTCTGAGTCTGTCAATTCTACGCTTTAAATGTCCATTAGACATTTAGAACACCATGGCTTGTATTATTTTATTTTACTCCATTACGTTCTAAGTTCAAATTCCATCGAAGTGAATTTTATCTTTCATTCTTTCGAGGTCAATACAATAAATCATCAGTGAAATATAATCGGCTGTGATCTTCCTCAAATTTGAGACTTTGTTCGAAATCTATAATAGAGATTTCTTATATTGATATAAGTTCAATGATTTTAGAAGTGTGTGGACGATTGAATAGGAGCCAGTATCAACTGGTAATTATTTTATTTAATACAGCAGGATTTTAGTTTTATCTATAAAGATCTGATTCAAAATATTAAAAAAATATTTAAAAAAAAAAAGAAAAGGACATTGCTAAATAAAGCAAATAATTTTCATGTTTCACTCTGCTAATTCTTCCAACATATTAATTCTAATAATATTACATCTTTTTATTTTTCAGTCTCAGCAAGTTATTTCAATAAGAATAAACACCATAAACATCTTCAATGATTTAAGAAAAGCATGGAGATCACAACTTTTGTTTTCCCCTCTATAAATTTATCCTCTTGTGGTTAAGCTAGAAATTATTGGTGTTATAAATTTTATTTATTAATACATTTCATTTTCAATCGGTTTCGAAAGTCCTTTCACTGCACGCGCTTAGTTGTTGAAAATTTCTTCTAAAATTCTGTTTATTTATATTATTAAGTTATGCAATGTACTAGAAAATATTAATAAAAAGATGCAACAATAAACCTATGTATGTGTGGTTTTTTAAAGAATGATTATTGCCTTTTTTTTGGTTCTTTTTACACTACTGAGTCACAGTTGCAATCGCTTTCATCGTTGCAGAAAATATAAAAATACATACAGGAAACTATCATAACAGACTTCTTCTTCTTCTTCTTCTTCTTCTTCTTCTTCTTCTTCTTCTTCTTTCTTCTTCTTCTTTTCTTCTTCTTCTTCTTCTTCTTCTTCTTTCTTCTTCTTCTTCTTCTTCTCTTCTTCTTCTCTTCTTATTCTTCTTTTCTTCTTCTTCTTCTTCTTCTTCTTCTTCTTCTTCTTCTTCTTCTTCTTCTTATTCTTCTTCTTCTTCTTCTTCTTTCTTCTTCTTCTTCTTCTTTCTCTTCTTCTTCTTCTTCTTATTCTTCTTCTTCTTCTTCTTCTTCTTTTCTTCTTTTCTTCTTCTTCTTCTTCTTCTTCTTCTTTCTTCTTTATCTTCTGGATCAAGAAATGTCTGGAAATGTATAAAATAGCACCTACTCTGTGAAACTTCTTGTCTGTAAGTATGAGATCATGGAGAACCACACTGACTTTGAACGGTGACAATGAATCTCTAAATGCTGGAGATGTAAGAATTTCATGTGGCATTTTCCAGGGTGACTCACTATCACCACTCCTCTTTTGTTTAGCCTTAATACCTCTCTCAAAATTGCTCAATGGTGCACATTACAGTTATAAAATGTTTGATAAAAATATAAATCATCTCATTTACATGAATGATTTAAAGCTCTTTGCAAAAATTGACCAACAACTCAAGGGCTTACTAGCGATTGTTAAACAATTCAGTGATGACATCAAGATGCAATTTGGCCTCGATAAATGTGCAAAAACCACCTTTAACAATATCATTAACTGGTCAATTACTGAAATATGACAGAAAAATTCGAAAACTGTTGGCAATGCATAGAGTGCACCACCCTAAGGCAGAAAAAGAACGACTTTATCTGCCAAGAAAAGAGGGAGGCATTAACAATGAAGGTTGCCACAATTGGCCTAGACACCTACGTGAAAACCTCTGAGAACTGGATGTTAAAACCTGTCTCAAAACATGAAAACAAGAACGTATCATACTCAGTAACATAACAGGGAAAGGAATATCTAAGTGAATTCCAAATACAACAAATTCCGGAAGGAGACATACTAGAAACAAGCACAGAAAAAGCTAAGCGCATGAAAACCCGTGCCAAAACTGCTGCCTGAGATATTCTGGCTGATAAATGGCAAGAAAAACCTCTCAATGGCAAATACCCAAAGAGAACGAATAATGCTGATGTTGACAAAGCCCTTATCCATCAATGGCTAATGGCCTCTGGCTTAAAATCTGAAACAGAGGGGTTTATCATAGCAGCTCAAGATCAATGCCTGCCTACAACGAATTACCAGGCCAACATATTAAAGAACGGCAGTAGCCCAACATGTCGTGTATGTCAACAAGAAAATGAAACTATTGATCATGTTGTCTCCAAGTGCAGTCTTCTTGCGCCTACAGAGTATCTCAACAGGCATGATAGAGCTACACTATATATTCACTGGGTAATTTGCAAAAACCTGGACTTGCCCCATGATAAAAACTAGTGGGAACACAACCCACCTCCAGCACCTGAAAATGATCACACCTCACTCCTCTGGAACTTCACCATTCAAACTGACAGAAAGATAGATGAAAATAGGCCAGACATCATATTGAAAGACTTCAGACAAAAATCATACCTCCTCATTGATATGACTGTCCCAATCGATATAAACGTATCTGTCAAGACCTACCAAAAACTGAGCAAGATCTTGAAATAGAAATGAGCAAAATGTGGAACCTGAAGACAATACCTGTTGTCATAGGTGCCCTGGGAATGATAGCAAAAGGGGCTGATTGCTACCTAGCTCATATACCAGAAAACTCCAAAATGGCAGACATTCAAAAGATAGTGCTCCTGGGAACTGCCCATATCCTATACAAAATACTTTCTATGTAATCTCAAATTTTAAAACAAACATAATTTTCTTATGGTTTCTTAAACATCATCTAGAACAACACTATGTACAAAACCAAATATATGACACCCTAGACTTAACACCAACATGAACTTCTAACTTGTTGTCTCTTGAGGTCTCTGGGTGAGACTTGGAGCCAACTTGTACAAATGCAGAGCAAAAGTCAAACATAAAATACTACTACTACTACTACTACTACTACTACTACTACTACTACTACTACTACTACTACTACTAATAATAATAATAATAATAATAATAATAATAATAATAATAATAATAATAATGATAATAATTAATGGAACCCATAACAGAACCCAGCAAAAGAACGGCGGACGGATAATCATAAATACTATAAAATAATTGATTTAGGAGTTACACACACATACACACACACACACTACTATGCAACACCTGCCAAAAAACATAAAAGAAAAAACTCATACTGTAGCTACCCAACAAAATGAATAAAACCCACAACATGTGCCGCAGAAGGCCGATACCCGACAGAAGAATACAACCTGCGCTACACAAAAAACACACAATATAAAACTAATATAACGAAAGACTCAAACAAAACCCCACAACAAAAACGTACTGATACAATACAATACAATATTCACCCTCACCAAAAAAAAAGTAAAAGATAATGGATGGATGGAAGCACTCCGTCGGTTACGTCGACGAGGGTTCCGGTTGATCCGAATCAACGGAACAGCCTGCTCGTAGAATTAACGTGTAAGTGGCTGAGCACTCCACAGACACGTGTACCCTTAACGTAATTCTCGGGGATATTCAGCGTGACACAGAGAGTGACAAGGCCGGCCCCTTGAAATACAGGTACAACAGAAACAGGAAGTAAGAGTGAGAGAAAGTTGTGGTGAAAGAGTACAGCAGGGATCACCACCATCCCCTGCCGGAGCCTCGTGGAGCTTTTAGGTGTTTTCGCTCAATAAACACTCACAACGCCCGGTCTGGGAATCGAAACCGTGATCCTATGACCGCGAGTCCGCTGCCCTAACCACTGGGCCATTGCGCCTCCACCAAAAGATAATACAGCACAAAGGTACAACAGATAATGTAATAGAAAGTTGCTTGAAACTTTCAGACGTCGAAACATAATAGTGATGACGTTTATGATATACAGGAGTTTCCAAAAACTCTGGTTGTAACAGCGAAAATGAAGCTGGACATTTAAGGAAAGGCCTCTCGCTCGGCAGGGGATCAGTAAAGATGCAGACTGACCGCAGTTGTCATCTTAATACAGCATCAGCAGATAATAGAGCAAAGAGGAGAATGTGGACCAGCGAAGAAAACAGGATAGTGAACCCAAAAGAAGCGGCTATAGAAAACGGATGTTAACACTTTGGGTTTAAAGTGACAGAGCAGAGATTAGTTGATTAAGCTAATGCTATTAGAATAAGAAAGTGGATGACAGAAATGGAGGTAGAAGAGATCACAAGAGAACTGGAAAAGACAGACCAGGCAGTGGGAAAGACAAACAACAACTTAAGAGATACAGCTTTAACCAAAGAAGAATCTAAAGGAAAAAATAATAATAGCGCTACCAATAAGGAAGGGACAACTGGCACCAATGACTTAAATGATTTAAGTGAGGAAGATCAGAAGATTTTAGGTGAGTTGCAGGAAGTAATGAGTAAAGAAGTAGGAAAAAGATTGCCAGCATTAAAAGACATCAACAGAAGGAAGCTACAAGAAATGACTAGGAAAGTAGATTCTGTTATCAGTAGGATCGATACTAAACATATAGAAGACACTAACTTACTGATCTATGTAGAAGGAGTAGTAGTCACCAGAGGATTAGATATCTCACAGGGAAAGATTAAAAACGAGCAAATGTGGAAATGGAGTCTACAAAATAAAGTGGAGACTTTAAGACAAGATCTGAGTAGAACAGAAACCTGTAAAACAAACAAGTTAGGAAACACAAGATGCAAATCTTGTCACGAGGAAGACACTTAGTCAAACAGAAAGCATTTGGGATAATAATAGAAAAGCTGAAACATCGTATCATAGCAGTAGCAGACAAGCTCTCCAGATATCAGAAGAGAATAGCTCAGTATCAACGGAATAGATTATTTGAGACAGACCAGAGGAGATTTTATAACCAAATAAATAGTAGAGAACGAAGTACTGAAAATGCGAAACCTAATGCAGAGGAAGCTAGAAAATTCTGGAGTAATATTTGGAATAAAGCAGTCAATCATAATGGAGATGCAGTATGGTTAAAGAAAGTGGAGGAAGAATAGTGAGTGTGAAGCAGCCAGATCTCAGACTAACTAGTGCATTAAAGAGTAAAGTGTTAGGAAAAATTCCGAGTTGGAAGGGCCTAGGACCAGATTTAGTTCAAGGGTACTGGCTAAAGAAATTTAATAGTTTACATGAGAGGCTGAGGGAACAACTTCAGGGTTGCCTTCATGGAGGAATAATACCATATTGGATGACTAGAGGGAGGACAATACATATTATGAAAGATAAGAGCAAGGGTAACACAGCTAGCAACTACAGAACAATCACTTGCTTACCATTAGTATGGAAGCTGTTAACAGGAATGCTTTTAGAAAGCATTTTCGAGCACCTTGACAACCAGAAGTTACTACCAGAAGAACAGAAAGGTTGCAGGAAGAAGGCTAGAGTTTGTTAGTAGCTGCACAAGATCAAGCATTACGCACTAATTGAATAAAAGCCAAGATAGACAAAAACCAAGCAGATTCCCAGTGTAGATTATGCAAATCAAAAGAGAAGAGCATTAGTCATATAGTAAGTGAATGTACCATGCTGGCACAGAAAGAATACACGAAAAACATGACAATCCAGGGAGAGCAATCCACTGGGAACTATGTAAAAAGCTAGGGTTTGAACATACTGATAAATGATATAAACATGAACCTAGTAAAGTACTAGAAAGTAACATTAACATTCAGACTGACAGAGTAATAGAAGCTAAATGGCCTGATTTGGTAGTAGTAGATAAAGAGAATAGAAAGTGCCAGATAATTGACTTTATAATCCCAAATGATGAAAAAATTAATATAAGCATAGAAAAAATATTAAAGTACCAGGACTTAGCTATTGAATTACAGAGACTATGGAAAGTGCAGGTAAAAATGTATCCCAATAGTTACAGGTGCATTGGGAACTATCCCTAAAGATCTGAACAGATGGATAGAGGAAATAGGCATAAAACCCAGTTTAGTACAACTGCAGAAAACAGTGTTATTAGGGACAGCTAAAATACTTAGGAGAGTTCTTGGCATCTAATATTACTTGCTGTAACCCAATAGGAGGGTCCTTGGCATCTAAGTCTACTTGTAGCCCGATGTTATGATTATTTTCTTTTCCAATAATCTAATGTGTTGAATGTATATGAATAATAATAATAATAATAATAATAATAATAATATAATAATAATAATAATAATAATAATAATAATAATAATAATAATAATAATAATATTAATAATAATAATAATAATGCTGATGATTATTATTATTATTATTAGGCGGCGAGCTGGCAGAATCGTTAGCACGCCGGGCGAAATGCTTAGCGGTATTTCGTCTTCCGCTGAGGTCGACTTTGCCTTTCATCCTTTCGGGGTCGATTAAATAAGTACCAGTTACGCACTGGGTCGATATAATCAACTTAATCCGTTTGTCTGTCCTTGTTTGTTCTCTCTGTGTTTAGCCCCTTGTGGGTAGTAAAGAAATAGGTATTTCGTCTGCCGCAACGTTCTGAGTTCAAATTCCGCCGAGGTCGACTTTGCCTTTCATCCTTTCGTGGTCGATCAAATAAGTACCAGTTATGCACTGGGGTCGATATAATCGACTTAATCCGTTTGTCTGTCCTTGTTTGTTCTCTCTGTGTTTAGCCCCTTGTGGGTAGTAAAGAAATAGGTATTAACAAGAGTTAATCTTATCTTTCCCTTCCATTTCTGTGTTATTGCCCATGCATCGCGTTCACTATCCAGTTGCTCAATCTTTGTTCTCCATCCTGCTTCTTAATTTTTTAGGGGCGTGTCACATTTTCACGGGGTATCGTATTGCTATTTACAACAGTAACAACAAAAGGTTCAATCTGCTGTTTCACGTACCATTTTAGACTATTTTACTCTTTGACAAGACAAATCTTGCATCCTTATGAGCGCTCTTTCTCTCTAGTTTCTAAACACATAAAAACTGTCGACATCGCCTTTAGTCCACTGTCTTCCCTTTTATGGCTTTTTCTATTAATTTCCTCAACTTCGTTTTTTGTCCACCTAACATCACCTGCGCCATATTGCATTAAAGAGACAGCCTGTGTCTCTTGATCTTTTCTTTTTCTCGCTGAGTCTGCTCTTGATAATTAACTTGGTTCTCTTGGGGTATTCTCGCCTAAAATTTTCCTTGGTCTCACTCTCCTTGATTTTGTCGCACTCCAAAAATACCCAAATACTTGTATCTACCCACTTCAACATCCTTAATTCTCTCGCCTCTGGGTAGTTCTACATCATCAGATGATATTACTTTCCTTTTTATGATAAGCACGGGACACTTATTCATTCCTGATGTCCTCACTGAATATCTGCACTGTTGAAACCAAATCATTTATTCCATGCTCACTCGTACCAATATCTTTAAGCCGGCCATATACAACAGGTGATTCAATTTTTTCTTCACTTTCCAAGGAGTACCCTGAAATCAATTTTCGAATATCTGTATGATGGGTATCATTCGAATCA
>NC_043001.1:127262524-127270024 GCF_006345805.1 Octopus sinensis | reverse complement strand
TATGTCTTTAACGTCCTATCTTTTGATACGATGTAATGTTTTCACTAAAACAATATACAAAACTATCCATAAGAAGGATTGGTCTAGAAAATGATAAAATACATCTCTAATATTGAATGCATTGAATTCTTTTTTGACATGTTAGGGATTAAAAAATATACCTTAAAAATTGATAGTGGTAGAATTTGAACACAGAACGCAAAGATCCGGGTTGAAAAAACAACAAAAACCTAGCGATAGCTGTGGGTCTAATCTTACAGTTTCGACAATCTAACACTCATGCTAACATAAGAAGTTTTGGTGGAACATTCTGGATCTTTTGAACGGCACTTTTCAACACAATTTCTAGTTAACTAAAACCTTTTAAACTTCGATACTGGTAGAATGGTTTATAAAACATCATTTTTTCTTGGCTTATTGAGAAATTCTATATGTTGTAAGAATTTCGTCTTAATTTCGAGCATTTCGGCAATTTTAATCAATCGCTGACCTCCATTTAGGTAAATAACATTCTGTGCATAATGAATATGTCCCTCCTTTAAGAAACAGATTGGGTTTATTTACATTTTTGAAGAAAAAAAGATATCCTTCCACAACCCCTAACCCTAACCCTAACCCTAACTAACCCTAACTCTAACCCTAAATCTAAAATAGATTGAAATGCAATAGATCGATACTAGGGTTATAAGTATGGGTGACAATTTCATACGGCACCGCTACGGAAAATGGGATTTTTTCTAGCGGTGTCAAATGAAAAGAGTGTTGCTCAAGGAGCTGCCTTCCAAGTCTTATGGTGTTATCAGCCTCATGTATACAAACTTGGTCAAAGGATGCACTTCGACACTTGTTGGTTAAAAGATGTTGCCGAAGGGATATGAAGCGACGCTCAAAAGCATTTTGAATCGATATTAAGCCTCTGCCACCTTGTTTACGTTTTAGGTGGAGGCGGTCTACGTCACAGTTTATGTGGAAATTATGTGTGCTTATTAGTATTTTTCGGGTTTTCACATCAATGGCTAGGATCTCAAGTGTCCAGTCAAGCAGCCCAAATGTTGGTATGAGTACTGGCACTGCAAACGCATTGTGGGCCACAGTTTTATTGAATGTAGAGAGTTCTGAGGTCCAAATTTTCCTTATTCGGCTGTAATATTCTTTAGTGACATTGTAAGATATATTTTCATCCATCCTTATATACCTGTAACATTTCTCGTCAGGTACAGGGGAAACTGTCAAATCATTGATGTTACTAGTCCGGTTTATAGTTTTCTCCCTTTTCCCAACCATATAACAACATTTATCCTGACCAAACTCCAACCCTGCATCCTTTGAGAATATTGTAACTAGGTCAAGACTCTTTTGTTAGCTCATGCGTACTCTTTGCATAAAGTTTTAAGTCATCCACAAAGAAACAGTGCGTAATTTTAGTATTTCTGTTTTCTTGTGAACCAGTGAGATATCCTTCAGACTTCCTTAACATGAATGACAAGGAGTTTACAGAAAGTATAAACAACATCACAGAGAGGCTGTCTTCTTGGAATATGCCTTTGCGATATTGTATTCTATCGGTGATAATAAAGTCACTCTTTGTGTTTAATTTCAAGATGGTGGCCCACGATGAAGTCAGGTCAAGTATGGCTTTGATTATTCTCACTGGAACCATAGCAAGTTGAAGGGCTTCCTGCATCCATGAGTGGGGAACATAGTCAAAGGCCTTCTTGCAATCTAGCCACATTGAAACTAGGTTCCTCCTATGCTCTCGCACCTCTCACATAACAGTTTTGTTGATTAGCAATTGCTCAGCACATCCCCAGACTACCTTCTTCCCATCTGCTTTTTCTGCGGTGATAATATTATTGGTTTCACAATCGTCCTGGTGGAAGAGGTTTAAACATGCTGTATATATCTTATACATTAAGTTCTGGTATGCAATTGACCGGTAGTCTTTTGCCATGTAGGTGGTTCTGCATTTGGGGATCAATTTTGTTTCTGCTAGAGTTAACCAATGTAGCATGCCACTGTTCTCAATGAAAGCTTGCTGGTACAAATTGATAAGATATGGTCGGTAGAATGCTAGCTTCTTGTACCAATATCCAACAATCAAGTCTCTTCCAGGTGCTTTTCCATCCTGAAGTTTCTGGATCACAGTTGCAAGAGTTTCACCATCAATGTTGTATGTCTTAGATGTAACGCAAGAACAATAACTTATTCGGATTTCTTCCTGCCACAGAGCATCTTGGTTAAATTACTTCACTCCAGATTTTCCCCTTGAAGGAGTCTATGTCATCTCGTGAAGGAGCTTCCGCGATATTTACTGCTCCTCTTCTCATGGTTCTGTATACTGCTGCCTGGTTTCGGTTAATTTTTTTTGTTTATTGTTCTTCTCTCGGTTATTCTCTTCTGATGTCGGAGTTTTTCACTGACAGCTTTTAGCTCCTGCTTGAGGGTAATCAGTTTGCAAGTGAGTGTCCCCTTTTTTGCTGTCTCCAAACATCATTTCTATCTCCTTTGCTTTGTGTTGGTGAGACGCATAGTGATTTGCTTGTTTGCATGCAATAAGCCTCATTACAAGACTGTTGGTCTTCCGTAAACCAGTTGTCTTTTTCTCTGAATTCAAAACCCAGGATGGTACTTTCTTTGTTATTTCGGTTTTGTTTACTTTTTGAATATCATTCTTGTACTGTTTTACAGCAGTAGCCAGAGCATGTAGATACGCATTAATCTGCTAGTATGTGAGTCCATCACACTGTTGTAAATACTCATCACCAATTTCGTTAACAGCTTTTAATACCGTATTTGGTGTTTCTTTTACTTACTTTGGTACAGAATTCTCTCTCCTCGGGAGAATCCTTCAAAGCCAGAGTAATTTTTTTTCTCGGAAAATTTCACTAAGGGCACATTTCACCGGTATATAATCCCTACTACTACTACTACTACTACTACTACTACTACTACTGCTGCTTTTGCTGCTGCTGCTACTACTACTACTACTACTACTACTACTACTACTACTACTACTACTACTACAATAATCGTTGCGGTTGTGCCTGCTATTTACCATAGTCGTACTAGGGAGACAGTGGTCAGTTACTTCAGCTTAGTAATGTAGTTTGGTTGGCACGCACAATGGAATCTGTGGGCATGTCGCTAGCTGCGAAACACGTGGTGGCCTTATATCATTCACGTTTTCATTTTTGTTTATAGAGTTGGGAAAAAAAGGTTAATTTTCGGTTTTTTAAGTAAAGTTACAGCTGCTTTTTTTTTCTGTTCTACAAATGGTGCTTGTTGGCGTCGTTGCTTCACAGTAAAATGATTTAATTCTGGATGGAGATTGTCCCAATATGATTTCAATCAATTCATATAGCCATCAGCGAGGAGGCGCAATGGCCCAGTGGTTAGGGCAGCGAACTCGCGGTCGTAG
The DNA here is from genome assembly GCF_006345805.1 of Octopus sinensis. NCBI lineage: Eukaryota > Metazoa > Mollusca > Cephalopoda > Octopoda > Octopodidae > Octopus > Octopus sinensis. The sequence goes on along the minus strand of NC_043001.1, from coordinate 127,266,606 downwards.
GATCGCGGTTTCGATTCCCAGACCGGGCGTTGTGAGTGTTTATTAAGCTCCTCGAGGCTCCTGCAGGGGCTGGTGGTGATCCCTGCTGTACTCTTTCACCACAACTTTTTCTCCACTCTTACTTCTGTTTCTGTGTACCTGTATTTCAAAGGGCCGCCTTGTCACTCTCTGTGTCACGCTGTATATCCCCGAGAATTACGTTAAGGGTACACGTGTTGTGGAGTGTCAGCCAGCCACTTACACGTTAATTTCACGAGCAGGTTGTTCCGTTGATCGGATCAACCGGAACCCCGTCGTCGTAACCGACGGAGTGCTTCCATCCATAGCCATCAGCGGGGTTTTGTTCCGCTTTTTTCGTAGCAGTTAAATAGATCATTATTCAATTCACAACTCCAAGAGAAATGAGTTTGTTTACCTGTTGAGCTGTTGTTTTCCTTCTGTTCCTCGATTTCGTTGTTGATGCGATCAGCCATGTTCTTGGTAGTAACTCTCTGCATGCTAAATTCAAGTTTCAGTCGAAAGTCACTCCGACCGTGAATAAAAGGCTGCCTCAGTTAATTCAGCTGAAGATTAGCCAGTTATTTAACAGGGCTGTTAGTTGTGGCCTCAAAGTTGGAGATAGTATTCATCGTATTTTCGATAGATTCCTATGCCAAATACGCGACTTGTCGCTTCGAGTATGTATGTATGCATGCATGTATGTATGTATGTATTTATGTATGTATGTATGTATGTATATATGTATTTATGTATGTATGTATGTATGTATGTATGTATGTATGTATGTATGTATGCATGCATGTAAATGTGTATTTATGTATGTATGTAAGTATGTATGTATATATGTATTATGTATGTATATATGTATGTATGTATATATGTATGCATGTATGTATGTATATATGTATGTATGTATTTATGTATGTATGTATGCATGCATGCATGTATGCATGTATGTATGTATGTATGCATGCATGCATGTATGTATCTACATACACACACATACACACATCTTTGCATCTATCAAGCCTTTTTGTCTGTCTGTCTGTGTGCCTTTTTATCTGTGCCTCCTTTCTCTCATTCCTTTCTCTTTCTCTCTCTCTCTCTTTCTCTATTTATCTACCAACCCTTTTTCTCTCTCCTTTCATATGCTTCTCGTTTGCTTCCTTTTATTCTTCTAGGATTTACGTATTTATTGTCTTTTAATTACTCTCTTACTTCCTTCCACCACAACCTTACAACGTCTACAACCCTACAATTTACAAATCACACATACAAAAGATAAAAAAAAACATACAAAAGAAGAAGCAGAAAGAAAACAACACAAATATGTTACAGACTAATTTCTCAATTAATATTCAAGTTCAGCGTCAACAATACAAAATAATGGCGAGTCTTTTTGGTGTCTTGTCTGCATTATTTTAACAATGAAACCTTGTGATTGGTGATTAAACAGGGGTATCAAAAATAAAAGAGAAAAAAAGATGAATAATAATAATAATAATGATGATGATGATAATAATAATAATAATAATAATAATAATAATAATAATAATAATAATAATAATAATAATAAAAGGTCACAGAAAACGAGAAAGCAACCATACTCTGGGATATGCGAATACACGCAGATAGAGAAATTAAGGCCAATAGGCCCGATATGGTTGTCAGAGATCATGAAGAAAAAGAATGCTTTCTAATTGATGTATCAATACCAGCAGATGACAACGTTTCTCTAAAACACATCCTACCCAAAACACTTTCAATATAGTAACCATAAGAGCATCAAATCAAACTACAGCACATACCCAAGGCACACAGAGCTGCGCTCGGTAGTGAAGTGAAAGTACGTTATAAATTAAAAAATAATAATAGTAGTAGTAGTAGTAGTAGTAGTAGTAGTAGTAATAATAATAATAATAATAATAATAATAATAATAATGATAATAATAATAATAAAAGCTCACAGAAAACGAGAAAGCAACCATATTCTGGGATATGGGAATACACGCAGATAGAGAAATTAAGGGCAATAGGCCCGATATAGTTGTCAGAGATCATGAAGAAAAAAATGTTTTCTAATTGATGTATCAATACCAGCAGATGACAACGTTTCTCTGAAACACATCCTACCCAAAACACTTTCAATACAGTAACCATAAGAGCATCAAACCAAACTACAGCACATACCCAAGGCACACAGAGCTGCGCTCGGTAGTGAAGTGAAAGTACGTTATAAATTAAAAACTAATACTAGTAGTAGTAGTAGTAGTAGTAGTAGTAGTAGTAGTAGTAGTAGAAGTAGTAGTAGTAGAAGTAGTAGTAGTAGTAGTAGTAGTAGTAGTTAATAATAATAATAATAATAATAATAATAATAATAATAATTACCAGGCAGTGGCTCTCATGGCTTCTGATCTTAACTGATTGGAAGTGTTAGTGTATCATGTACATTGTTTGTCTTGGTATAAAAGATGGGCTACAGCAAATATTCTGCTCAATACCACAGATTTGCTTGTCAGTTGTTTGACCGTAACCAGTTGGCATGTCCCTTAGTAGCTGACGATATGTGCATCTCTGATCACGAGCAGAAGTAGTGGGGAAGCATCATAGCCATGTGTTGAGAGGGATTCTTTGGGGTTGAATAATTCACTTGGAAAAATGGGTGGTTCTTTCAACATCCTTAAACAAACCTTATTCAGGGACCTTTTGAGCGGGATGGGCTACTCAACTGAAGAAAATTCTAACTGGGCCCCACCTGCAAGGTCATTTGCTGTTTATCTTGATATGAGATCACCATGTTCGCGCACATATGGTTGTGATGCATGTGCCTGGTGTACCCTTATCAGACGGGTAGTAATGATGGGCTTCGTATATTTTCCCCAGTGTCACTTTGATGGCATGAAACTGCTCTCTCACTCAATAATAATAATATAATAATAATAATAATAATAATAATAATAATAATAATATAATAATAATAATAATAATAATAATAATCCTTTCTGCCGGAGGCACAAAGGCCTCAAATTTGTGGGGTGGGGACTAGTCGATTATATCGACCCCAGTGTTTAACTAGTAATTAATTTATCGACCCCGAAAAGATGAAAGGCAAATTCGACCTCGGTGGAATTTGAATTCAGAACGTAAAGACAGAAGACGAAATACCGCTAAGCATTTTGCCTGGCATGCTAATGATTCTGCCAGCTCGCCGCCTCCAAAAAATGCTTTAATAATAATAATAATAATAATAATAATAATAATAATAATAATGATAATGATGATGATGATGATGATGATGATGATGATGGCTTCTTTATTGACTACGAAGTGTTACATTAAGAAAAACAATAATTATAAGCATTTTTCTTGTAGTAGTAGTAGTAGTATTAGTGATGATGATGATGAATGATGATGATGATGATGGCGATGATGATGATGATGATGATGATAATGATGATGACGATTGCTTCTTTATTGACTACGAAGGGTTAACATTAAGAAAAACAATAATTATAAGCATTTTCTAGTAGTAGTAGTAGTAGTAGTAGTAGTAGTAGTAGTAGTAGTAGTAGTAATGATGATGATCATGATGATGAGAAGGATGATAAATAAGAATAAGAATAATAAGTGTACTAAGAGGATGAAGGAAAAGCAAAGCGGAACAACAAATACAGCAAAACAAATACAGCCATGACATTGGCAAAAAACAAACAAAACAAAACAAAAACAAAAGAACAGAAACGGCTTTTCATCATCAACAATGGCTTAAGCAATAATGAAAAGAGTGACAGCCAAAAATTAATGACAATAGTATCACCAACACCTGCGCAACTAGCACGAGCACCACCAGAACAACCGCCATCATAACGACAGCTACCACCACCACGACCACTACTAGCGCCACTACCTCCACATCCACCGAAACGAAAAACGACAACAATAGTGTAACACATAAACAAGATGGCTGCTGCAAACACGTAAACAAGATAGCCACTACCATTACCAACAACGCCATACTCTGACCACCACTACCACGAGCACCATCAAAACAACCGACCCATTATAACAAAACTACCACCAAA
>NC_043001.1:127258107-127262424 GCF_006345805.1 Octopus sinensis | reverse complement strand
ATTTTAATGTTTCGTTATTATCATCTGTACAGTAATGGCCCATGTATACCAGTTTTCGTAGTCAACAGAAATAAAAAGAACTTAGAAATGATATCATGTATGGTAATTTCTTTTTAGCTGAGTTTTATTTTGAGGGTTAAAAACAGACGTCATTTGATCTACTCCTTTTGGTTGAGAAAACAGCAATATTTGCTATTGAAATCTCAGTATTGATTCTACCATATTGGCCACTGATTGTATGAAGGAAAGAAACCTCAACCCTTCCTACAGACTATTGATCTTGGATTCCTAGCTTTCGGCTTTGGTGCTAGGAAAATTACCCAGTAAGATATACAAATAAATAGCACTGTTTCTGATAGAATCAGGAATCAGAGAGGAAAGCAAACCAATAAGAGGTGGATATTGATTTCTTCTACCCAACACTACAAATGGTCAATATATTTCTGCTGTTGGTGTCATTATTGTTGTTGTTGTAACTACTGCTGCTGCTGCTATTATTATTATTAGACTCTTTGAATTTAAAAGATCATATATATTAAAGGGAAAATGAAACGTTAAGTGGAACGAGAGGTGGGAATGTATAGAAAACTGTTTTCTTTTGCTTTGTTTGTTTGTGGGGAACTAAAAAGATCGGATTGATACCCTCTGTCTGAGAATCTATTGATTCTTACTTGAGAAAGAAAAAGAAAACAAAAGATGAACCAGACTATTTTTATAATCTTGTTTTTGTTACTGCACACTTTAAAATTATATTTTACAAATGTACCAAGAACACAGGTTCAATTCAGAATTGGGATTTCAAAGTAATTCTTGAGTTTGTTAACTGTTGATTACGTTACCTGCCTTTGTCACTTGTGACAACTAGAATAATTGGTTGATTTTCGATATAATTGCCATTGTCTGCAAATCTAAGTTTATAGTGTCTTGTATTTTAGAGAACAGACAGCTTTAATAGTATGGTATAGCTGAGATTCCAATTCACTTCTCATCAAAAATATATCATTAACTCAATGATATGAGCCATAATTCTGTTGTAGTAGGAAAGTTATTAACTAGACTTCTGCTACTTGGAAAGGTGGAATTTATCTTATTCCTCTCGTTAAGAATCTTAACTGATCAATCCAAAATACTGTCCATTAATGTATTGTGTTGTTCATGAATTGCATTGTGTTGTTCAGTCAATTATTTCAAATCTTAGATTATATTTAATCCATTTATCTTTATTTCATAACACTTGTTTCTTGGAGAAAATATTCACAAATTCCATGTGGATAAGTTAAAAGGTTAAAGCATGTAATATTTTAGATTTTAAATATGATAACTTTGTTTCCAGACTTGTTTGTATGAGTCAACTATTAAAAACTATTTGGAATCATGTTTCTTTTCTTTTAACAGGAACTAACAAAATACATTCGAGGAGAGGAAACCAATTCTGATTCTGTGATACAATTTCTGCAGAACTTTGTGAGATATGGGCTGGAACGGATTGAATTAAGGGACGAATTATATTGCCAGATAGTTCGTCAGACTCATAGGAACCCAGATACTGATGCTTTGATAAAGGCCTGGGGTGTGATGAGTTTTTGTTCTGCTGCTTTCTCAGCCAGCAAAACATTACATAAGGTAATATTAGTAACCAGTTCATGTTACGATGCTGTTAAAATATTGCTCTTATTTATTTGCTATCTTTATTTTTATTTTTTTCCTTTGTAAATTGGTAGAATTTAAATCTTTTTTTCTGTATTAAGTTACTAATATTCACTGAATCATTTGTCATATTACAAACTGACATCAAATACATAGCATCTACTGTAATAATATGATACTGCATAAAGATAAGCGATATAATCTTGCTTACATATGTGCTCAGACTTTGAGATAGCTGTACTCATTGATTACATTCTAGGAAATGTCTTGTTTTAAATGTAAAATTTTATACTTAACAGCCTGTTGTTAAAGTTAACATGCATTTGCATTTCCTGCACACCTGTAATTGCTTTTATACTTTTTTTATTTGCTGTTTTTTGTAGTATTTAGTCTCATATGTAAAGAAACATATTGGTGATGAAACAGTTGGTAAATATGCAAAAATTTGTTACTCACAATTACGAAAACCGAGAGTAATGGCTCGAAAATTTCCACCATCTGCAAGTGAGATTTTAGTAAGTACCTGATTTATTATTCAAAAGTTTGTAGGATTATTTTTACTTATCATGGAATGGTTGTTTAAATAATAACTTACCTAAGCTAACAAGGAATTATAGAAGTCGATGATGACAATGATGATGATTATATTAAACAAGCTTTGAAGTCAATGAGAGACAACAAACTCTAAAACCAAAACTAAAGATGAACGATATAGATTTTTTAATATACAATGCATAAAGATGTATAATTATTAGGACTCAGACCATATAAGTGTCAAAATCTAAGTGACTACATTATCAATTACTCCTGAGAAACTCTGCTGCATCTCCCTTTTAGGATATATGTTTTGCTGGTAACACACACACGCACACACACACACACACACACACATGTATGGTCAAAACACTGGAAAAAACTATAATTGATGACAGAGATGAAAAATTAAGGTATGATTTTTATGATAAACTAAAACAGCTCAAAAAAGTATAACTATCAACGTACAATGACAATATAGTTAGGTACGTTTTCAACCAAATTTTGACAGCATTCTGGGATTATCTCTTCTATCCAAACTTGTAGTAGCTTTTCTTTTTAAATTTTGAAATTGATGAGGCATTATAAGCTGCTATATTCTTTCTCATATAATTCTATACATTTTCTATAGGATTCAGTTTGGAGATGATCCTGACCATTTAATGCATTAGATTTAAGCCAGCTCCTTTATACATTTTTCAGAATGGAAGGGTGCACTTTCCTGTAGGGATATAGTGAGATTATTGATCATTATATGATTAGTAAATTCTTGTGAGTGTATGGTTGTAGTTTTGGTTATAATGTAAATTGTTGCTCTTCCCTCCCGGCAGAATATCCTATTTATCACATTGGGTGATCATTAATTAAACTCCTGCAAATTTTATTTTGTATTGCATTCTGAGTTTAATCCTTTTAATAACAGCCTGCCCAAGGCTGCCCTGGCTGTATGATGTAACTTGTTTTAAAGTTATCCAAATTGAAACCTTCCATCAGAATTCCTTGGTAATTTATGTTCCAGACCACAATTTAATAACGACAGGTTATTTTACTAAATACTTCATTCTTTTCGAAATTAACTGAAACAAGACAAGGCAATGTGTTTCAAGAGAAATTTGGTAATGAAAGGGTTAATGGATGACAGATGACAGAACCATAGAAGCTAATTGCTTAATAAATCATTTGTCATGAAACAAGACTTTAAGCTAACTCTCTTTAGATCCCGCATAATTGCAGATGATCCAATGGTTTTTTTTTTTTTTTGGTTTTTTTTTTTCAATGTAAACTTTGCTGGATGCCTTGCAACTAATTGAAGTATTCTGCAATCAATATCTCATTGTCTTGGTGCTGCATTTTACTGTTTCTGGCATTTGTGCTTGTATGGAACTGCTAGATGTAAATAAGGATGCAACATAACATAAAGAGCTGGCTTGTGACCAGTTTGAAGATTTGTGCCACAAAGTCTGATTAATCTTCCAAATGATTTATCTCTCTTTTCTTGACTGTCCTACAGTATTAGCTGAGTTTCATCTTCAGGAGAGAGGCGAGAGAGAAGCGAAGGTACCAGGTGTAGTGGAAGTGCTCAGCCACTTACACGTTAATTCACGAGCAGGCTGTTCCTTTGATCGGATCAACCGGAACCCTCGTCGTCGTAACCGACGGAGTGCTTCCATCCAGATTAATTCCAATAAAGAATTTTGTAACGGAAAAACTGGTAATTTTAAGTTAACAATTTTTTTTAGTCTTTTTCGGATATTGACAGGCGGGTGGTAGAAAAGTTTTCCACGTGACAGCAAGCGGTAACTCTAAAGCGGTTGAGAACTCCTGCTCTTAAACAACATCATCAAGATACCTGTAGCGCAAGTGGTAATGAAATTATCAAAGTAAGCATGAAGATTGCTACAGCAATACTAGCAAGGAACAAATACAAAAATTAAGTCTTCAAATATAAGAGCAAAATATTACAGACGGATTTTCCTGATTATGTTTCTTCAGAACCTCTGGACAAAATTATCTTGGAAAAGCACGGCTTAGCTCCACCAGTTGGTCCTTCAGTGCCTCTAATAGAGTTCACTCTGTTGCAAGCATTAGTGTTATGTCTCCAGTTAAAGGCTACTTTCCTCCCTCTCTCCTTATCCC
>NC_043001.1:127245607-127248107 GCF_006345805.1 Octopus sinensis | reverse complement strand
ACGTAACAGTACAGGGCTTAGTAAATTAATTTGGAATCTAATAAAGTACAATAAACAATTTAATTAGAATGGTTGATTCTCTCAATTTTGATATCTTATTGCAAAGGCAAGGAATTCTGTCTTCTCTGTAATTCTGAACTATTTTTTATTCATTTTTCTAAATATCCCCTTGTAAACACGGTTATAGAGCATGCATACCGATGTAAATATTGGCAGAAACACACCTTTAATTCATATAAGTATCATTATATATAATTTAAACATTAATTTTCTTCTTACACTTCACATTCACTAGATATATCTTTTTCCAAGTCTATATGGTTTTATTTAATATACATATAGTCAAATACTTCTCATTTATTTAGTTTTTATTTCTTTTATCCCTCCTCTTTCTATAGGCTATCTTTGACGTTATATCCTATGCCGTGCTTTTGAAACAATCTTAAGAGCGTTCAGTTAATCACTATACATATCCATCATTTTCTGTTAAAATATCTTATTGATGAGTTTCGTTTCTTCACTTCCTGAAGAGAAGATTACATTGTTTTGCGCCATTTTATTCCTTTGGAATATTTCCAGTGATATCTTCGAAACTTGTGTAGGAAGTAAAAGAATTTGAATAACACTTGCGTTTAACTCCATATATATTATATATATATATATATATAATATATATATATATATATATATATATATATATATATATATATATGTGTGTGTGTGTGTGTGTATGTGTGCGTGTATATATATATATTGTGTGTGTGTGTGTGTGTATGTATAACTATCTATATTTATATATGTACACACACATGTTTACATACACATACATACATGAAGATTCACGGCCGTTGGATCACTGTGAGTTAATGATCTTTCTAATTCCCTCATGAGTATCTTTACTTTATAGAAGTATTGAGTTCTCATTTTTTAGTAGTAGTACGTAACAGACCAATGGAGAATGAATGATACCAAAAATTTCCACTTTCCTGCTTTGTTATATAGTAACTCTGCAAATTATATTCATATAATTCTCAATGTTAATACATATTTTGACTAACATTCAGCAACAGCTATTGATTGTAATAATGGAAAAAGCACACACACCCACACACACACATATATATATATATGTATATATATATATATATATATATATATATATATATATATATATATATATATATATATATATATATATATATATATAATATATATATATATATATATATATAATACTTAATCATATCAAAGGGAAATGGAAATTAATTAAAATTTTCATTTCCAGTGGCCTAACGTGTAAAAATTTAGTCCAAAGATTATATATTAGTCATAAAATACAATGCACATTTAAGCACACGAGGAATCCACTCGTGGGATTCAACACGCTAGAAAGAACAGCTAGGTTCCATAACCACAAAATTAGGATAAAATTCGGCAGGAACGAAATGAAAAAATAAAAACATTTTACCATCTAATTTCCTGGACCAGTAGGTTTCTGATTTTAGTTTAGCAAGTAAAATAACATATACTCGCTAGGTGAAATCGTCCTCAGCAGGTACACCTTGGGTTAAATATATAAACACGAGGCGATCAAACTACGTACCTCTTGATTATACATCCTATTTTTTTCAAAATCTACTGCGCAATCGCAGTCCTTCGCCGGCAATAAAAAAATGCCAACTTTTAAAAACCGAAAATTATATATATATATATATAGGAGTGGCTGTGTGGTAAGTAGCTTGTTTACCAACCACATGGTTCCGGGTTCAGTCCCACTGCGTGGCACCTTGGGCAAGTGTCTTCTACTATAGCCTCGGGCCGACGGAAACTGAAAAGAAGCCCGTCGTATATATGTATATATATATGCATGTGTGTGTTTGTGTGTCTGTGTTTGTCCCCCTAGCATTGCTTGACAACCGATGCTGGTGTGTTTATGTCCCCGTTACCTAGCGGTTCGGCAAAAGAGACCGATAGAATAAGTACTGGGATTACAAAAGAATAAGTCCCGGGGTCGAGTTGCTCGATTAAAGGTGGTGCTCCAGCATGGCCGCAGTCAAATGACTGAATCAAGTAAAAGAGTAAAAGAGTATATATATATATGATATGATTAATATATATATTATATATATGATATGATTAAGGATGTGGTGATCCCTGCTGTACTCTTCCACCACTCTTTCTCCCACTCTTTTTTCTGTTGGCCTGCTCGCTTAGCCAGCGGGGTGGCGTCGTTCGAAGGCTAAAACAATGCGAACGCATTGTGACCAGCGATGTGTAGCAACATCTGATGGTCTGGTCGGTCACGTAATCACGTGATATATATAATATATATAGATATATATATATATATATATACATATACATATCTATATATTCTAGGAAAAAGCAAAACCAAGCAGAACGAGAATCTCAAGTTCTGCCTTGGCTTTGCTTTTTCCTGTAATATAATAATATATACCCGCTATAACGGAACCCTAATACAGTCCCTAGATCCAACCCC
>NC_043001.1:127238107-127243107 GCF_006345805.1 Octopus sinensis | reverse complement strand
ATTCGTTTATTTTTTTTATATTCACTTGTTGCTCAACCATAGGTTCGCACTGATTGAGGAAACCTATGGTTAAAGATGTAGCTCCGATCACCCCGTCACACTTATTTCACATTTCGGGTAAAATCTACACTTGTGACCCTTAGGGGCATTCTTACATATTTTTTTTATGGCACGTTAATGCCCTGTTTATTTCATAACACGATAACGTTTTCTCGTTACTACTAATTTCTGTTTTATCAATAATAATAATAATAATAATAATAATAATAATAATAATAATAATAAAAATATTCAGACAAATACATAACAAAAACACCAGGACTTACAAACACATATAACATACAGAAAATTACACTACTAGGCACTGCACACATCCTACGCAGAACACTTTCCATACAATAACCATCAGAGCATCACAACAAATCACAGCACATACCCAAGGCACACAGAGCTGCGCTCGGTAGTGAAGTGAAAGCACGCTATAAAAATAAAACTACCGAATAATAATAATAATAATAATAATAATAATAATAGTAATAATAATAATAATAATAATAATTATAATAATAATAGGAATGATAGCGAAAGGGGCTGATTGCTACCTAACTCAGATACCAGGAAACCCCAAAATGGCAGAAATGAAAAAAGATAGTGCTCATGGGAACTGCTCATATCCTACGCAAAATACTCTCTATGTAATCCCAAGGTTTAAAACAAACTTTTTTTTCTTTTTTTTTAAATTATTTATTAGACATTCACTAGTACAACACAAAAAAAAACAACCAAATATATGGCACACTAGGCATAACAACAACGTGAACTTCCAACCTGTTGTCTCTTGAGGTCTCTGGGTGAGACTTGGAGCCAACTTGTACAGACAGAGCAAAAGTCAAACATAGAATAATAATAATAAATAATAATAATAATAATGGTTTCAAATTTTGGCGCAAGACCAGCAAGTTTGGGGCAGGGGGATAAGTCGATTACATCAACCCCAGTGCCCGACTGGCACTTATTTTATCGGTCCCGAAAGGATAAAAGGCAAACTCGACCTCGGCGGAATTTGAACTCAGAACGTAAAAACGGACGAAATGCGGTTAACCTTCTGCGCGGCGTGTGAAAATTCTGCTAGCCCGTCACCTTATCAATAATAATAATAATAATAATAAGCATGAGCATCCCCTGTGATCATAATAAGAAAGACCAAAACAATAAAGTTTGCTTATTGATCGACATCTCCTGTGATCATAATATCTCGGCGAAAGAGTTTGACAAGCTCAGAAAATATAAAGACCTGCTCATTGAAATTGAGAAAATGTGGCATCTCAAGGCGGTTACAATACCAGTGATCGTAGGAGCACTAGGAATGATCAAGAAGGGAACCGAAAATTATATGAGAATGATCCCTGGCTTACCATCTCTGCAAGAAGTGCAAAATATTGTCTTAACTGGTACATCACACGTATTGAGAAGGGCATTGTCGATGTGAGAACTATTACTACCCATGTATTTTAATTTAACTTAAGAAAAAAAAATGAACGAACTATTGAGTTTAGTTTAATGGCCTACCAATGTATACTATGAGTTTCTTTGCCCTAGGAGTCGGGAAGACACTCGGCAAGAAATGGAAGCAAATTTGAAAGAAGAAAAAAAAATAATAATGATAATGATGATGATGATGATGATGATAATAATAATAATAATAATAATAATAATAATAATAATAATAATATAATAATAATAATAATGATGATGATGGACCCTCCCGTCGAAGACAACGTATGACCGTTGAACTTTTGTCGAACGACCTGCACAAATGATTTGTATATAGTGATCAAATGTATGCGCCGTACATTAGCTCACTCCCGCCATCAAATCGACGTTGCCTGAATAGGTGCTAGAGTCAGGTGTCGAAATGATCGCAGAGCAACCTGAGATGAAGGGTTTTGCTCAAGAACACAATGCAGAACCCGGTCTTGGAACTGAAACCTCGATCTCGCTAGGTAATAATAATAATAATAATAATAATAATGATAATAATAATAATAACATAATAATAACAATAATATAACAATAATAATAATAATAATAATAATAATAATATAATAATAATCAATAATAATAATTAATGATGATGATGATGATGATGATGATGATAATGTTTTCTTTATTAACCACTAAGGGTTTACAAAAAGCATTAGGGACGGTACAGGACAATATAATGTGGGATTAGATAAAATGGGTTTAAACGGTAAAAGCACTAACAAAATGAAATGATAACAATGGATAATTTCTCAAAAGAGTGAAACTACCTATGGCTATTCGTGGAGACCACACAAAACGATAGTCGCCCTGACCATTGGGGCAAGTGCTCCCTCACATCGTCCTGCTTCAATCTACAAGTGCATGCTTTGAGCAGGCCCGTTCACTCGGACCATTTATGCAACATTCACCTACCTTTTAACAAAATTGTTGGAAGGCAGCTCTTTCCTCTCCACCCTAACTTTCCTTTTCAAGTGAAACTTGAAAAAAATTGATGAGTGCTTGGTTAAAGGGGAAAGTATCAGTCTTCAAGTCCTTTCGACTACATACACAAGACCTGACATTTTGGGAGAATGAGCATAGTCGATTATATAGATCCCAATGCGAAACTGGTATTTATTTTATTTACTCCGTAAGAATGAAAGACAAAGTCGACCTCGGTGGACTTTGAACTCAGAACGTAAAGACAGATGAGATGTCGTTGAGTATTGTTATCTGGCGTGCTAATTATTCTGCTAACTCTTATCATTACAAATAATATTCACTGTTGCTTACTTGGTCACGCTAAAAGAAAAAAATATATATATTATTAATCAATGAGGTACATCTATAATTAATTCATATCTAAACAGTATTATTGTTATTGATAATATATATTTATCATAATATATATTTATTGCTCATATACATAAGAAAATTTTTTGATCTTAATTTACTTTAATTTAATAAATGTTCTTTATTTTGAAAACTAATACTCATTTCAGTATTTTACATAAGTAAAAGGTAGCGAGCTGGCAGAATCCTTAGCACGAGCTAGTGGAACCCTTAGTACGCCGTACAAAATGCTTGGTGGTATTTCGACCGGCTTTACGTTCTAAGTACAAATTTCGTCGTGATCGACTTCGCCTTTCATCCATTAGGGAATAAGTACCAGTTGAGTACAAATTTCTGGCCTAGTACCAAAATTTTAATCCAATATTTCATATAGGCATCTGCTTCGTAAATAGGAAGAATCGTTACAATATCGAAAATAAAAATAATGCCTTTCGATATCTCTTCGGTTGCTTTTCTTTTTTTTTTCTGTATCTCACGTACCTAAATAAAAATTATGCACAAAGAATTTGGAATCGATAGTAAAATTATGTTTTGTATCTATGTAACATTCCACCAAAGGGTTCAGTCTTTGCGGTGTTGTGGCTAGTATACTTCAGTGACACTGAGAGTTATACCAGCGGAGTGCAAACTCCTGGTAGACGTAAAATTGAGTTTGATTAGAGCCTACATGCCTCTCTGAAGAAAGCAAAGTTGCAGAAGCATCGATGACAATTTAAAATCAAGACCTGGGAGAGGAAGGCTTTTCCTCAGGGAAACATCAGCCCAGAGTCGAGAAGAGTGAAGAAAAGTCATCGGTGGTCTTTTCTCCATAGGGAACGTGGCACCTTGGGCAAGTGTTTTCTACTGCAGCTTCGGGCTGAATAAAGCCTTTGAATAGATTTGGTAGTGGTTAGGGTGTTGTACTCATGATTGTAAGATTGTGGTTTCGATTCCTGCACATGGCAACACGTTGAGTTCTTGAGCGAAACACTTCATTTCACGCTACTCCAGTCCACTCAGCTGGGAAAAATGATTAATCCTGCGATGGACCAGCGTCCTGGCCTGGTGGGTAATTTAAATACCACGAAACCGGAAATCGGCCCTTATGAGTTGGCATGACTCGAGAAATTTTTACCGAAATTGCTGGTCTTGTGTCAAAAATTTGAAACTAACATAGTTCCGGAAGTACATGAAATTGTGTATTTCCAATCAAGGGTGAAATGTCATTGCTCGTGATTCGATCAGGGCTAAGGGGTGCTAAACAGAAACAATTAAAAGAGAAATAGATAGGTCATTGGACCGCGGCCATGATGGGGAAGTGTCTCGAAGGGTTTTAAGTCGAAAGAATCCATCCCAGAATTTATGTTTTAAAGCCTGGTACTTATTCTGTCAGTTTCTTATGCAGAACTGCTAATTTACGGGGACGTAAGCAAACCAACACCGGCTGTATATATAGATCCAATACAACAACCGTAAACGTTTACGGTTGTTGTATTGGATCTATTTCTCATCACATGTTACAATTCGATTCAAAAATGATTCATTTTGTGACAAGAAAGTCGCATAATGCAGGCTTCTAAACGTTGCTGTTTCTAATTTTCATTGAGTTCATGTGGAACTCACTTATCCAAATGTTTCCACTTTACCGGTTTGAACTAGGTGAGTCAATATTGTTTGCTTGCTAACACCAAACAACAACGATAATCCACGGGCACTTTCAGATGGATCTGACTCGACGGTGGCCTTCAATTCGTCATTATCCACCTTTGTTTCTGGTCGACCGCGTTGCTCATTTGTGAGGTCAAAGTTACCGGAACGAAATTTTGCAAACCATCTGTCTGCTGTATTTCATTAGAACGAAATACTCCATTAATGTTCCGAGCTGCCTGTGATACTGTATTTCCAAGAAAGAACTCATATTTCAAAACTACGAATTTCCGACTTATCCATTTCTAAACAAAAATAGCAATAAACGATTTATAAATAATTTATTAAGTGCAAAATGAGTTAGAATAAAGAAATTGATATATCAGCTTTCTAAAAAAAAATAAAGATTGTCAAAATATAATAATGGTACAAAATGAGCAGCTGTCAAAGTTTACCGTATACCTTACTACAATTTCATACTTGACGACCTAATAATT
>NC_043001.1:127210607-127233107 GCF_006345805.1 Octopus sinensis | reverse complement strand
ACCTTGGGCAAGTGTCTTCTACTATAGCCTCAGGCCGACCTAAGCCTTGTGAGTGGATTTGGTAGACGGAAACTGAAAGAAGCCCGTCGTATATATGTTTATGTGTGTGTGTGTGTGTGTGTGTGTGTGTGTTTGTCCCCCTAGCATTGCTTGACAACCAATGCTGGTGTGTTTATGTCCCCGTTACTTAGCGGTTCGGCAAAAGATACCGATAAAATAAGTACTGGGCTTACAAAAGAATAAGTCCCGGGGTCGAGTTGCTCGATTAAAGGCGGTGCTCCAGCATGGCCGGAGTCAAATGACTGAAACAAGTAAAAGAGAGAGAGAGTAACCTCAAAAGGGCAAGACAAGCTTTTATTATACTCTAAGAACCGTGTGAGAAAGACAGAAAGAGAAAAAGAGAAAAAGAGAGAGTGTATGTATATGTGTATGTGCGTATGTGTGCATGTGTTATTAGTGTCTGCAGAAGTTATTAACACTTAAACATTTTACGAGCATTGCTGTGAAGTAATAATGAAAAAGCAGAAATATACTTGATTGGTCGCCACTTGGTTTACTAAGGATCGCACTGTCAGTGATTGCCTCCGAGCTGTGGCAAAAATTCCTTTGCATGCAAGAATTTGAACTTGCATCTCACCTATTGCAATGTTAGAATACTGCTAAACATAGGAAAGACTGGTGAGAGACACTGTAATTGCGGTACTATAGTTGGAAAAATAAAATATCTATATAGCAGTTCTTTGCGAGAACCGACTGCTAGAATATGACAGTCGTAGATATGTGACAGATATGATTTTAACAGAGAAGCTAGCAAAAGAGAGACACGTGCTAGAGAAAACTTGGCCATAAAATATCATTATTATGACCAAAATAGGCCAATAACTAACTGCTGTGAACGATCGGATAATGAGTTTTCTTGTTCTTATCAAAAAGAGATGCTATACCATACGAGCCAGTGTTTACGACACTAAAATAATTAACCGTAATGGTGCAAAAGGACAATCCTACAATCATCTGCAAATTACAATATACAGTATGCTCCAGAGAGGCAGGCTGGTATTAAAGAGTAATTTCAAAATTATCACGAGAGAAGAAGCGGGAAAGTGGGTGAGTGTTGATAAAAAAGGTGGTGTGTTGAGGTGCAATTCAAAGGGAAAACTTTTTCCTCACTTTTTGCTTCGAGCAGGAGTTCATCTTTACCAACACCATCTTGAAACTCAAAGAATAACGGAAAGTGGCCCGGATATGTTTGTAGTCAAAGCATTGACGTTGTGTAGGCTACACCGCGTAACTAAGTAGCTGAGCACGAGGGATGTAAGCTTACATGGATGTTGAGAGTGGCAAATTGTTATAAAAATTATTATAAATCATCAAATACTAAGATAACCCTCCCAGTTGTCTCCAAATGGAATAAAACTGGACCGTTCAAGCGAATTAAAATGGGAACTGGAAAGTTGATGGATAAGTATGGAAAATCATTTCTGGAAGTAGATAAGGACGAAGTTCTGCACTCATGAGAAATAACAAAGGCGAAGCAATTTGATTGTAAGATGGTCGCTATTTCGCACAACATTGTATAGCGCAACTGAGGTTCTGCCTGGTAACCCAACAAAACTGTGACTGGTTTGTTTGCATGGATAACGCTCTTGCTTAAATATTAGAGCAACATAACCAAGCTCACAAGAAATATCTTCGGGTTGAAAAAATCTCGATTAAGCTTTGCTAAATTTGGAGAAACCGCAAGTAGACTTGCAAGAGAAAGCTGGAGTGTTTGGAAAGCAAAGTGGCGATCAAGCTACAAACTGTGGCTGATTTCTATAACATTTGCCGCTTCTATTCTGGTCTGAAAGCTGTGTGCGGACCTCAGATAAGGAGTAACAATTAGGTGAAGTCAGCTGATGGCTCAACAATGTTTCAGGAAAAAAAGGTCAAGTGCTCGACTGCTTTACAGAGCACTTCACTAAATGTTCCGTGTACCAAGACACCTTAAACGGGAAACTTTGGAAAGTGTAACGCAGCACATTACATTGCGTAGAGACGTTGGCGGTAACAAGACAGGTCATTCTCAGATAGAAAGGTGTCAGGAGTGGATGGGATTCTTGTGGAATTGCGAAAAAAAGAGAAGACAATGTCATTAGAGGTCTACGGTAGTTAATCTTTGAATTATGGGAGGGTGGTGAAATCCTTCGGGACGTGAGAAATGTTTGTATTTTCCCAAATATTTCTCAAATTCACACCTTATTGTAAAAAAAAATGAAAGACGCAATGAAAATTGTAGTCCTAGATGAGATGGTTATGAATGGAACGCCCTTATTGACATACCTTCTCAGATTTATGGATAACCTGAAGCAAAACAACAACAGCAACTGCAATAGTTGCAGTAGTAGCAGAAGCAACCATCACCACAACAGCAACCGAATTTATGCATTGCGGAAAGATTAAAATCTTTGGAGGGGCTCCCGGTGATTATTTTTTCCTACATCTATAAACATAACTTCATGCCGACTACAGTATCATACATATTTATATATAAAAGTGAAGTTGTGTGAGTATCTGTCTCCTACGATTTAGATTCCTAACTACTCCCACATTTTGCGGTGCAGTTTAACCAAAACCGGGTATCTTATAGTCGTGATTCATATCGAGCCCTTCTGGGTATTAGCGCGCGTCTACGATGAGTTACGATTTAAAAAAAATTTACCATCATTTTTTTCCATTTTAATGCATTTTTTCGCTATTATATAAGGGAAGTAACTCTCTAAAAATGTCTACGATGAGTCAACGATTTAAAAAAAAATTTACCATAATTTTTTTCCATTTTTAATGCATTTTTTGCTATTTTCTGGTTATAACTCTCTAAAAATTCTTATATAGTTATTTCCCTTACAAACCCGAGCAACGCCGGGCGATACTGCTAGTCTATTATAATACTCTGATTTTTGTGTTTTCTTTTGGCAGCTTCCACTATTGGATTCACACAACTTCATGAACAATTCAAATCAATACGAAAAATTCCAAACATCGTACACACTGGCGACACTTACTACAGCTTGACAAAGTAAGCTTTAATTCATTGTAACATCATTGTGGCTTATATGCTATCGGTATCGTCGTTTAGCTGAGCAGAGGTGTTTCAGCTTTGCCTATAACCTCTTGTTTTCAGGTACAGGGTATCTAAAATTAAATATATTATTTAGGTTTATATATACTTGATCATTATAATCCTCTGACAGGCCTCTTATGTATAATTGTCAAATAGCTTTCCACAGATCGTTGGGAGATAACGATCTGCATGCTTTCAACTGAATTGCCAGGAAGCTTTTCAGTTTCAAAGGTGGTTGTGAAACAAAAGCTTCCGTCGTTGTTGTTTTCCAATGAGCATTATGCGATAGGCTTGGCTTGAAACACGCTTCTCTGTATGTAGCACGAATACGGCCAGCTAGTGTTCGAAGTTTATGAAATGATTTGGTCGTCTTAACTTCATGTAGAAGAAACATTTCTGTTAACTGATATGAATAGAATAGAATACTTCCATCTTTGGTTCAAGTGATCTTATATTCTTATCGTGTTTATAATTTAGAGATGGTGTAATATTTTATTACCGAGCACAAGTTTATAAAATGTTCTTCAATTTTCATTGACCTTTTCTTCACCCATCACTTTCCAGTAATGTAAACGCTGACCTCGTGTTTATAGATGCAGGTCAATTTTCTGGGACACATTGCGTACGTGTGATGGGTGTAAAAAGTGTACATATAAGACATCAGATATGATATGATATGATATTTGTGTATATATATATATATATATATATATGGGGAAGCACTCCGTCGGTTACGACGATGAGGGTTCCGGTTGATCCGAATCAACGGAACAGCCTGCTCGTGAAATTAACGTGTAAGTGGCTGAGCACTCCACAGACACGTGCACCCTTAACGTAGTTCTCGGGGATATTCAGCGTGACACAGAGAGTGACAAGGCCGGCCCCTTGAAATACAGGTACAACAGAAACAGGAAGTAAGAGTGAGACAAAGTTGAGAGTACAGCAGGGATCACCACCATCCCTGCCGGAGCCTCGTGGAGCTTTGGGTGTTTTCGCTCAATAAACACTCACAACGCCCGGTCTGGGAATCGAAACCGCGATCCTATGACCGCGAGTCCGCTGCCCTAACCACTGGGCCATTGCGCCTCCATATATATATATTGCACAATCATTAAATAACTCTCGTTATCACTTAACAGAACATTTCACAGCAGCCTCATAACTTTGTTACGTTTTGCAGTTTCTTTTATTTTCTTTCCATTTACTGTTATTAACATTCTGCTGTTTGGTCTTATACGGGACGTTGGAATAATTAAGGCATTGGAATGATAGAATTTATGGGACGACTGGCCAAATACAGCATTATAACTAATCCTATTCCTGTGCGAGTCAGAAATCAAATTCTGTTATGGTCAACTTTTTCTTTATCACACTTGAATCGATAAACGGATACCGATCAAATACCAAGGCATATTTAATCGATTGAACTCGACCCCTAAAGGACACTAAATAAATACAAGGTATTACGTCCGAAGCTCTAAGGATTCTAACGACTTTGTTATTCCGCCATGATATAATATTGGTTTCGAATTTTGGCACAAAGCTAGCAATTTCGCGAGAGGGGATGAGTCGATTACATCTGCCCCACTATTCAATTGGTACTCTTGCAACTGTGATCCAGAATATCCAGGATAGAAAAGCACCTGGAAGAGACTTGATTGTTGGATATTGGTACAACAAGCTAACATTCTACCGACCATATCTTATCAATCTGTATCAGCAAGCTTTCATTGAGAACAGTAGCATATCACACTGGTTAGCTCTGGCAGAAACAAAATTGATCCCCAAATGCAGAACCACCTACATGGCAAAAGACTACCGGCCAATTGCATGCCAGAACTTAATGTATAAGATATATACAACATGTTTAAACCTCTTCCACCAGGACCATTGTGAAACCAATAACATTATCACAGAAGAACAAGCAGATGGGAAGAAGGTAGTCTGTGGATGTGCTGAGCAATTGCTAATCAACAAAACTGTGATGTCACAGGTGCGAGAGCATAGGAGGAACTTAGTTTCAATATGGCTAGATTGCAAGAAGGCCTTTGACTCTGTTCCCCACTCATGGATGCAGGAAGCCCTTCAACTTGCTAAGGTTCCAGTGAGAATAATCAAAGCCATACCTTACCTGACTTCATCGTTGGCCACCATCTTGAAATTAAAGAAAAAGAGTGACTGTATTAGCATCGATAGAATACAGTATTGCAAAGGCATATTTCAAGAAGACAACCTCTCTGTGGTGTTGTTTATACTTTCCGTAAACCCCTTGGCATTCATGTTAAGGAAGTCTGAAAGATATCTTACTGGTTCACAAGGAAACAGAAATACCAAAATTACGCACTGTTTCTTTGTGGTTGACTTAAAACTTTATGCAAAGAATACGCATGAGCTAAAAAAAGAGTCTTGACCTAGTTACAACATTCTCAAAGGATGTAGGGTTGGAGTTTGGTCAGGATAAATGTTGTTATATGGTTGTGAAAAGGGGGAAAACTATAAACTGGACTAGTAACATCTCCATTTATGATTTGACTGTTTCCCCTGCATCTAACAAGGAATGTTACAGGTATGTAGGGTTGGATGAAAATATATCTTACACCTGTAACAAAACACGTGTCACTAAAGAATATTACAGCCGAAAATTTGGACCTCAAAACTCTCTACATTTACTAAAGCAGTGGCCCACAATGTGTTTGCAGTATCAGAACTCATACTAGCATTTGGGCTGCTTGATTGGCGCTTAATGAGATCCTATCCATTGATGTGAAAACCCGAAAAATACTAACAATCACACATAATTTCCACATAAACAGTGACGTAGACTGCCTCCACCTAAAACGAAAACAAGGAGGGAGAGGCACAACAACGATCCAAAATGCCTTTGAATGTCGCATCATATCCCTTCGGCAACATCTTTTAACCACCAAGTGTCGAAGTACATCCCTTGACCAACTTTGCATACATGAGGCTGATAACATCATAACACTTGGAAGGCAGCTCTTTGAGCAACACTCTTTGTCTGATAACCTAGAATACATGCCCAAAGAAGTCGCACGACTCTACCACAACGGATCAGCAGATGAGAGGATGAGCCTATATGAGCAGAAGACTATGCATGGATATGTTACTAGAAAGCACCGTGATGATAGTAACATCAATCATCAAAGCAGTCTATCATAGACCAATAGCCGGATTACTACCTCCCACTTTGAAGGGTATACGTTTTCAATCCAGGAACAGGAAATATCAACCAAGCACCTGATGCACAAAAGTGTTGGAGATGCAGGTAAAGTGTGACAACCGATGAAGGCTTTGTGGAGATCACACTGAACATATCACCCACATCATAAGCAGTTGTCCAAAAATGTCATCAAGGTATTACCTACCGGTATAATGTAGCGAGGGCATTCTATAATGAAATTCGCCGGAAGGATAATCCCGAAGACAAAGAAATAAGAACATACAACATGGTAGAAGCCATAGCCACTCATAAAAACAAGGAATGCTGGTGGAATGTACCAGTGAAGACCTTAATAAAATGTAAGCACAGCAGACCAGATATAATGATTTGGAACAGCGAAGAGAAACTGTGCACAGTTGTGGAAATTAACTGCCCAGCCGATGTTAACATAAAGCTGAAGATCAGTGAAAAAGAGAACACCTATGCTGAACTAATTGAGAAATCTGCAGTTACTCTATGCAGATTACAAGTCGAGGTTTATACCTGTAATTATTGAGAAATTATTCTTCTCAAATCCAGAAAGGAGAAAGCTAATTCGAAGAC
The DNA here is from genome assembly GCF_006345805.1 of Octopus sinensis. Classification (NCBI taxonomy): domain Eukaryota; kingdom Metazoa; phylum Mollusca; class Cephalopoda; order Octopoda; family Octopodidae; genus Octopus; species Octopus sinensis. The sequence goes on along the minus strand of NC_043001.1, from coordinate 127,226,220 downwards.
TACAGATCCAATCCATCACTGAAACTGTAAAAACCTGTAAAACTATCCAGAAGTTTATCATTTAAATATATACGAGCATGTCTATATATGCAACTCTATACATGAGAATACATACATAAAACTTACAAATCTGCACATACATACATACATACATACATACATACATACATACATACATACATACATACATACATACATACATACATACATACTTACATACATACAAATTTACTCACAAAACATTGGTTAGGCTGGGAATATAGTAGATGACACTAATTATCATATATATATATTATATTTATCTATATTATCTATATTCATATATACGAACTGATATATATAATATCACTGTGATTACCGTAACTGACCAGGCTATCATCAGATTTTGGTACATATCGCTGGTCACAATGCGCTTCGCATTGTTTTAGCTTGATAAGTATATATATATATATATATTATATATATTATATATATATATATATATATATATATATATATATTTAAGTAGGATAAAATTTTTTCGAAAAAAAATATCAATGGCCAGCATATTAAAAAATACCATTAAAGGTTAAAAATTATAAACAACTTATAAATAAGGGAAACGAAAATATTTCTAATGCCAATATGCCGAAAATTGGACCTATTGTCCATTACCATATGATTTATCACAATACGCACGCTATAAGTTGTTTATATATATATATATATACATAAACTTTATACACATACATACTACATATATACATACATACATATATATATATATAATATATAATATATATATATATATATATCTATATATATATATATATATATATATATACATACATACATACATACTCATACATACATACATACATACTACCATTCACTATAATTTGTTTAGATGTCACTACTTATTAATCTAAAATTCATTTTGTTCGTTCTTTTTCTTTTCAGTCTGTACGTAGATAAATTAACAAAACCCCACGGTAGCATTGCTTTTGTGCCTGGGCACGGTCTAAAATGGTCGATGACAATACCGAATGCACAGATCTCTGGTAACTGGCGTTACTCGAAAAAATTGTGGTTGTAAGTATTCAATTTAAGTTATGTAGTTCGCTCATAGACTTTGATGTCATCGTGAGTTTGTGGCGTGAATTTTTTAAAAATTTGGTTTCTGTGACTGTCAGTCAGTTTGTCTTGTCTATCTGTCTGTCTTTTACTATTTCTCAATACATATATACGATGGTGAAGTTTGTGCTTCAGTGCATATATATATATATATATATATATATATACATACACATGTACATGTGTGTGTGCGCGGGCGCAAGCAAACACACATACACATACAAACATACATATATATATATAAATTTATAATAACAAAGGGTAAAAGTAATTAATTTAGAAGTAATCAGTAATTTCACCAAGTAGAATTCGGCATGAAAAAGACCATTTCATGGTAAGCTTAAGTAATACTTTATAATTAGGGTTCAGCAACGATTTGCTTTACCACATACCGAAGTTTAGAAATAGCAGTCAAAAAATCTTAGCTATTCCTTCTACTTTAAAAGGGGCTCTCAGAAAAACCAAAGTACTTGAAAACAATCTACGCAGGCAAAAGGGAAAAATAACGAAATCAATCGATATTAGGTTACCCACGTACGCGCGTTTCGGAATTAGATCGGTATAAAGAATAAAAAATTATACCTTACCCGACAATTTTTGGCTCTTCAGCGTGGGATTTCTCAAATATTAATTATTAAATATTAAATTTTAAGGCACTGGAAAATATCTCTTCACCTAACGGTATATATATGTATATATATATATAGGGCTAAATGACAGTAACATTCGTCCCATTCTGGGACTGCCACGTTTCATTGGCAAAAGTCATTACTATATATATATATATATATATTAATATAGATAGCCGTGTGCAATGTGCTACCAAAAAGGAAAATCGTAATTGTCATTAAGTATGGCTAGAAATATATGTATGTATCGAAAAATTAAATTTTAGAAAAATCTTTAGAAGTGCGAGATTGAAAAAGAAGCGGACTGTACTTCTTGTCGTCCGTTCACTATTTCGTACATCAAAATTTCTGGTCTTCTCTTACTTTTACAACTCAATCATCGTTACCGGCGCCCTCCTCCTTCACCCCCTCCTCCTGCTCGTCCCCAACAGCACCATTTGTATAGCTATGAAACATAAAAATGTGATTATTAAAATGTGTTTACTTATTTTCTAGTTTCAGAGTTGGAGACGCTGGAAGTATGAAGATCAATATGCCAGAAACGCATGTTGAAATCATCATTAAATTGAGTATGTTACTTTTTTAACTCTTCACTTCCCCTTTCTTTCTATTTGTCTGTCTGTCTGTCTCTCTTTCTCTCTCTCCTCTCTCTCTTCTGCTTCCTTCTATCTTAAGTATTTTGTTTAAATGGTAACTGATTAGTTGATGTATTGATATTCAAGTTCAACTGCTGTAAGTCGAAGAATGTATGCAAACATTAGAAGTGAAGAAATTCCAAAAGTTTGACGTTTTCGTGAAATGATGTTGTAGGACAGCGATTAGTGTCGGGGCTGGAGTGTGCCTGTGTGTGTCCGGGGAACTCAGAATGAGTAATGGGAGAGGGGCGAGTATGTCAGGTTGGCTTGAGCTGAGATAGTATGCAGCTGAATAGTAGCGTCGTCGTTTCACTATGAAAGCAGACTGAGAGACAGCGTTTACGTAAGCTGGGGATGTGTTGCTGAGTGAATTCTTGCTAATGAGTCGAATAGTTTTCTTTTGGATAGGGTCTAGAATGCTTTTGGATAATGCAGTAGAAGCGATCCGTTTGTGTGAACAGTATTTCATTGGGAGGCGAGCTGGCAGAAACGTTAGCACACCGGGCGAAATGCTTTGCGGTATTTCGTCTGCCGTTACGTTCTGAGTTCAAATTCTGCCGAGGTCGACTTTGCCTTTCATCCTTTCGGGGTCGATAAATTAAGTACCAGTTACACACTGGGGTCGATTAAATAAGTACCAGTTACGCACTGGGGTCGATATAATCGACTTAATCCGTTTGTCTGTCCTTGTTTGTCCACTCTGTGTTTGGCCCCTTGTGGGTAGTAAAGATATAAGTATTTCATTGGGAGCTTTACTGAATCGGCAGTTGCTAGGAGCTGAAATTTTATATAACTTTACAGACGAATGCTAATCTTTGCCACTTTATGAATGTCGGATCCCTAGGAGAGAGTATCAGTGTTTCAGAGACCTAGCATTTGCTGCGACTTAGAGGATGTTTAATAACATGTAATAAAAATGAGATACAAGATTGTTTCATAGATATTCGCAGCGAAGAAAATTAGATTAACGACACTCGCATCACAGAAACTTTCGTGGATTTTGTTTCTGAGGCCAGAAAGATTTGATGTGAGGTGTCTATGTTGCTTGTGAATGACAATTGTGTGTAGTATAGGTTAGAAGACATGAAAATTGGTACCTCTTGTATAAGCGTTTTCAGATCTGTCAGCAAGTAGATTGTTAATGCAAAATGGGAAACATGCAGGCGACATACAAGAACCTTGGGGAACACCTTGAGAAAAAGGACATTATTTGGGACAAACATTGTAGCTCTGTGGAGATGGTAAAAAAACATCGCCAAATAGTAACGTGTTCAGGTCAGTTGACAAACTAGAAGAGAGGGGGGGATCAGAAGTATGGTATAGAGATGTGCAAAACGAGTGGAGATTTTACCCATATAAATTTAGGCTTTCGAAGGCTACTTATCGAAAATCTTCAAAACGGTGCTTTTTATACCACCAATCTAAAATTGAAACTTTGATGCACATTACAGTTGATTTTGTGTAGCTTGCCAAACAGATAAGGTGCCAAACAACGAACCGGAAGACTGGTTCGTATCTTCCCGGCGCTAATGTGTTGTGTAGGTTGCCAAGGAGCTTTGCTCTTAACTGCCTCGTAAGCTTAACTGCAAGTGGCTGTCCTACGATATAATTGGTAACATTCTCTGTTAAGAGAAGTGGTTAGTTAACGACATATGGATCGTTGACCTAGGGGTCATGAGTTCAATTTCTCAAGATGTGACGGACAAAGAAACCTTTGGGACAGTATAGCTTGTCATGGAAATACATTTAACTCTCATCTGTGACAGCAACCTATGTGTTGCTGTTGTGTATCCCTAGGGTTGTAACACACAGTTAAGCCAACTGAATGGCTTGGTGCCACACAAATATCTGTTGTAGTTGTTAGACGCCTCATCTGTCCAGCTGACAACTTACAGCAAGCTCAGACATGTAATGATGAATCATATAACGAGAACTCCTGACAAATTTTGGAAATCGGAGCATGCCTGATTTCGAGTACTGTAGAGTCAATCAGATATTCACAGATTCTTCCCTGAGTCGTTTGGCCGCGATTCGATATACAGGCTGAAGAATTGTCTTGCCCTCTTAGAGGCCCTGTATGCAACAAAACTAAACAGTCTAAAATAAACACCTTATTAAGTCATCCTGCAATATCCCACCGGGCAAACACTCACTCGCACGGATACAGACACACACAGACACACTACACACACACACACAGACACACAGACACACACACACACACACACACACACACACACACACACACACACACACGCATAGAGGAAGCTGCTCGTTCAGAGTACATCTGAACGCAAAAACAACAACAGCAACAACATATATGCAAGAAACCCACTCACATACACACGCATCTATATGTTTATGATACACAACAGATTATCATTCGCGATAATCTGTAATGTTTGCTATGTATAGAATGATGTTATGGGGTCGTATGAGCCTCATAAATCTATCTGCAAAGGTACGGCGCCTAACACCGGCTACGTAAACAACATAAACAACGTGAACTATTTTCAGAAGTTGTGCCCTGAAATTTAGCAATCGACTGCACTTCTAAAGGTCATCTGTCTATCTATCTATCTATCTATCTATCTATCTATCTATCTATCTATCTATCTATCTATCTATCTATCTATCTATCTATCTATCTATCTATGTGTCTGTCTGATCTATCTATCTAGATCTATCTATCTATCTATCTATCTATCTATCTATCTATCTATCTATCTATCTACTATCTATCTATCTATATACATCTATATATATGTATATTATATATATATATATTGTGTATGTATATATATATGTCCGTAAGAATGTATGTATAAGCAAACATGTATGAATATTTATGTCTACGCAATATATATATAAAGACATATTATAACATATATACGTATATATATATATATATATATATATATATATTATATATATATATATATATATATTATAATATATATGTATATATATATATATATATATAATATTATATATGCATACATATATATATATATGTAATATATGTATGTTGTATACACACACACACACACACACACACACACACACCCACACACATACACGTATTATTTTTTAATATTTCGCTTAAGCACTGCGAGGCTAATAGCCCGGTGTAGAACACAATATATGTATGCTTCAGAACGGTGTTAGGCGAGTATAGAACGGTAATAAGAACATAAGATGACAAAAGAAATAACGATTATGTTATGAACTTCATTAGCTTACAGCTGTTTCTGTACTCAACTATGAGTCCACTGCTTCTTATAGTAGAAACGCCTGTAAACTAATGGAATTGAATTTATAAAATAATCGTCTATTCCTTTGTCGTCTCATTTTCGTATACTCTTACTCTTTTACTTGTTTCAGTCATTTGACTGCGGCCATGCTGGGGCACCGCCTTTAGTCGAGCACTCGACCCCGGGACTTATTCTTTGTAAGCCCAGTACTTATTTATCGGTATCTTTTGCCGAACTGCTAAGTGACGGGGACGGTAAACACACCAGCACCGGTTGTCAAGCAATGCTAGGGGACAAACACAGACACCACACACATTATATATACATATATACGACAGGCTTCTTTCAGTTTCCGTCTGCTAAATCCACTCACAAGGCATTGGTCGGCCCGGGCTATAGCAGAAGACACTCGCCCAAGATGCCACGCAGTGGGACTGAAACCCGAACCCATGTTGTTGGTTAGCAAGCTACTTACCACACAGCCACTCCTGCGCCTATATATATATATTGATAAAAATGGTAAGACAACAAAAGAATGAAAGAGACCTCGATATTATGTAAATAGAGGAATTTATCTTTAAATGTAATATGTAACAATTATTCGGTAGCCATGATAAAACTCCAAGTTTCGGATGCCGAGGTGAAAATCCACGCCGCCATCTCTTCAGTTATCCGGTCATCGGATTTTTTTCCGATGTCACATATTACATTTACATATATATATATATATATATATATATATATATTATATATATATAATATATATATATATTATATATATATATATATATATATAATGATATATAATGTATCATCCAAGGATTCGGTTGTAGGAAGTTAGTAAGATTCGAGTAGCCCGTAAACGTTATTAAAAAAACTTCCAGGAACAACAGTGGTTTATATCCTTTTCTACACTAGGCACAAGGCCCGAAATTTTGGGGGAGGGGAGGGGGCAGTCGATTAAATCGACCCCAGCATGCAACTGCTACTTAATTTATCGACCCCGAAAGGATGAAAAGCAAAGTCAACCTCGGCGGATCTCTAATGATAATATCAATAAAAACGTTTCTCATACGATGACTATCAGAACCAGTCTGCCGTGTCAATCGAGAGAAGAATGTGTGTGCATGCGTGTGTGAGCTTACACCATCAATTCAACAGTTTTTGACCGAGTGCTGGCTTATCCGTGCTGGTCACATGGTTACGTGTTCATGCTAACCAATTGCAGGTTTGATTGTGTACTCTCGTAGTGTTCCTTATAGCCAAGTTGATGGAATTTAAACTCGAGAGGGTGAACGAGCGCTCTCTATAAAAATTCGAAGGTATGTGTGGACGTACTTTTTAATTGTCATGAAGGCAGCTCATCAAGGAGAGGCAACCTACTGGCTCAGCCAGGCCCGTTTTAGCAGGGTTATAGGTTCCAGGAAAAATCAGTATATTGGGCTTTATAATATACATTTATTGTTAGCAAGATGGCGGCGCATGGATTAGTGGTAAGGATATTTGGCTCACAATTGTAAGGTTATGAGTTCGTCTCCATGCGGCGCGTTGTCTCCTTGGGTAAGACCCTTTTTTTCTCATTGCTTCAGTCCACCTAACTGACAAAAATGAGTTGTACCTGTAAATTCAAAAGGCTTCCTTGTCATAATCTGTCACGCTGAATCTCCCTGGGAACTACGTTAAGGGTACTCGTGTCTGTGCAGTGCTCAGTCACTTGCTCGTCAATTTCTCGAGCAGGCTGTTCTGTTGATAGAACCATTTGAGACACTCACTGTCGTAACCAGCAAGCCCACAGCATATACGAATTAGAATTGGGCCCCTATGTTTGTGGGACTTCTATACAACTACTTACTGTGCCCATGCATTTAGTTCAGACAAATGTAACCATAGACCTGCAATTATTAGCAGTTTTCAATGATCTCAGTTTTGTCTTTATTTTTCTGGATGGTTTTTTGTATACGACAAAGTAAAGCCTTATGGGACAGTGTGATACGTGTCTTTCTTAGGTCTTAACTATGCACGAGTACTATTTGTAAGTATAAAACGTCCATTTGATTGTGTTGAGCTATTTTGAGTAATATATTCAGTTGAGCTAGATATGGAGATCTATAAAATATTTTGTTGTTAAAATATATGTGCAACAAACTGCTTGTATTTCTACTATACCCAAAATATTTAAACATTTTTTTTAATACTGTTGCTAAAATTATCTCTATATATATAAAGCTGAAGTTGTCTGTGTATGGCAGGTTTGGTAGCCTTCAAAGGTGCTTTTTTAACGATTTTTTTACTGCTGTGTCGCCATTTTTCGGTGTATTTCAACCAGAAAATGTTCACTTAAAGAGAATAGCAAGCTACATAATGCAAAATTTTTACTTTTCAAAAATTCCTATTCTAAAGGGTCGAAACAAGCCCGAGCAACACCGGGCGATACTGCTAGTTTAATTATAAAAATGAGTTTTTACACCTCAACTGGGTGTGAGAGTTCTCGCCCTCGGGTGAAATAGGAGTAAAATAAGAATCAAAGGGGTCTATAAGCAAAAAATGGTTGAAAACCACTGAGCTAGACGGACCCTGTATCAAAGATTCACTTCTCTTCAAGACGCAATAAATTATTCAAGTTTATGAAATTGTGAACTAAATTTTCTCAGCACTGATTATCAGAAGTCCCATCACAATTAGGGTTTATATATATATATACTTTGTATACTTCTCCCCTAAACAAATCTTGACGTGGGGACACGTTCCATAGTCCTCACTTGTTCTGAATTATGGGAATGTATATGTAACTACTACATAATATGTATGTATGTATGTATGTATGTATGTATGTATGTATGTATGTATGTATGTATGTATGTATGAATGTATGTATGTATGTATGTATGTACGTATGTAATGTATGCTTGTAGTTATGTATATGTGTGTGCATATCTGTGTGCATATATGTATGTATTTTGTGTGTTTGCATATACAGACTCTATGGCGCTAGAACACACACATTCTAATTTGTCTTTATCTTTTTTCCTTCCTCTCTGTGTCTCATTCGCACACTGAAACATACATAAGTATACACAGCCTCTACCCCATCTCTTACTCCACTCTGTCCGTCTGTCTGTCTGTCTGTCTCTCTCTCTCTCTCTTCTCTCTCTCTCTCTCTCTCCTCTCTCTCTCTCTCTCTCTCTATATATATATATATATATAATATATATATATATATTATATATATATATGTATACATACATACATATATATATACACACACACACACACATATATATATACATATTCACTTTTATGCTTGTAAGCAGGCAAGCATGCCTATGTAAAATTCAACCATAAAACGGAAGTGAACCTACACCACGTAAAAGGATCACACAGTGCGTGTCAAAGGTCAGACAACTTTAATTGCTTGTTTCTATAAACCCAATGAAAAAAAAAAACACTTTCGTTGATGTTATTTTTTTCTTTCTGTTTTGCTTTAAACGACTTTTGCTTTGTTGCTAAGTTGGATCGGCTTTTATTTATGTGTGTGTGTGTGTATATGAGATCGTGTATGAGAACGTGCATGTGTGTGTGTATGTGTGTGTGTGCACGTGTATATGGGTCTTTATTTGTCTATGAAATTGCTTTTATCTCATATCTGTTCTCCACTAAACAAGTCAATTTTACTTACTCTCAGAGGTGAATTAAAACACAAGTATATTGTTTAGTCTCTAGCATTATCCTTTGATAAGATTATCAGGCAATTTACTTGTGATGATGATTATGAGGTGAAGGAGCAGATGGAGAAGGACGAGGAAAAGAAGAAGAATGAAAATCCGAGGTAATTGAAATTCAGTTATGAATATATTATCCTGTCTTTCTCTGCTCTGTGTTCATGAATAAGCTCCTTCCTTCCAGTAGTTTGAATCAGGAACACCAGCGCGCACATAAGGAGCGTTGTGAGCTAATAAGGGGACAACAAAAGTCAAGAAGCCTTAGATATTTAGAGAAGGCCGTGGTGGAGGGGTATGCGTGGTTGTGTGGTAAGAAGCTTGCTTTCCAACCACATGGTTCCGGGTTCAGTCACACCGCGTATCTTCTACTATAGCCTCAGGCCGACCAAAGCCTTGTGAGTGGATTTAGTAGACGGAAACTGAAAGAAGCCTGTCGTGTGTATAATAGACGACACATGTCCAAGTTGTCTTGCAGGGGGACTGAACACGGAACCATGTAGTTAGGAAGCAAGCTTCTTTATTTCATCATATTGGCCATAAGGCCTTACACAGAGAAAGAAAGCTGCGGGCAGGACATAGACATAATATTATGTGATATGAAAATGATGATTTATGGGGGAAAATGCGACGGCTGCCGATCGATTTTCCCCGAAAACATTGATCTCTTGTATATTGTTCATGAGGCAGCAAACCTCTACATTGTTCACAATATTCAATAACAAAATTCAATAACAAAATGAGGCGCTAAGCCTCTTACCTTTCTTTCCAAACTCGGAACTTTCAATAACACTGATGGCTCTTCAACCTCTTATCATTATTCCTCCTCATCATCGTTTGTGCCTGCATACTTCGCCATCATCCAGGCCTCATTCAAGATCAAGGCAGGCACCTATTTCTTTACTACCCACAAGGGGCTAAACACAGAGGAGACAAACAAGGACAGACAAACGGATTCAGTCGGTTATATCGACCCCAGTGCGTAACTGGTACTTATTTAATCGACCCCGAAAGGATGAAAGGCAAAGTCGACCTCGGCGGAATTTGAACTCAGAACGTAACGGCAGACGAAATACGGCTACGCATTTCGCCCGGCGTGCTAACGCTTCTGCCAGCTCGCCGCCCTGAAGGCGGGCACCGTGTCGGCGTCGCCCGGCCACAAGCGATATTCCTCATTGAGTCCCTTCAGCTTACTCATGATGGGCAACGTTATGACCCCCACAGCTATCTGCGGAGGCCATTCGGGATCCTGTATGCAGGCTAAAGGCACTCCCTTATGGTGCTTTCCCATCACCTTTTCTACCTCTCCGCCTCTATAGAAGAAGATCAATAATTATTTCCTCCGGGAGCGGGATAGTCAATTCTACCGTTGGCGTCACAATTCTCGCCAACGGTGTCTCTTCCCCTGCCGTGGCACAACCCCTACCGACGAGGTTCCGGGACATTCAGGTACTATTTCACCGACTGCCGGCAATGTCCCGTTTCTGTTCCTCTTCCTCTTTTTTTCTTTTCAACTGAAGGAGGGTGCTTCTTCTCCGTGACCGGGAGATTCCCCTCCCTTTCCTCATCCCTAAGATCCTTCGGTGAGCACCCATTGTGCTCACCTTCTTCCTCTTGCGGCCCTTCTTTCAGGAGTCCCCTGCCTCCTCGGCCGCCTTGGTTCCCTCTTCTACAACGGTCTCAACCAACTGTTCCAGGACTTTACTTTGTTCCTGGAGACAGTTTTTCTTTATATGGTCAGGCTCCAGGCACCAGTGACACCTGGCGTGGGGGGGGGACCCTCAAGAATCACTGGGTACCTGCACCCAGCCATTTTCAAAAAATCTGGAAAAACCAGATTGGCTGATTGGGTCCACAGGGTCAAACAGCTTTTGATCCAATCCAATCAGCCGCAGGTAAAACTTTCACATTAAGGAGCCTGGCTCCGCTGCCACCCAGACCCCGGCGGATAGTCTCCTCTATCCACTCGGATTTTATCCCGGGTGGCAACCCGCAGACCCAAGCTCTTGTTAACCTCGTTCGCAGATACTCTGCCAACTCCTTTTCAATTACAGTCTTTTCAAATAGGGCGATGGTGGAGTAAGTCCTCAACACCACCGTCCTCTCTTCAAGTTCTTTCAACCACTGTTTGGGTGGTATAATTTCCCACTCCAAAACATTGTCTTTTTTCATTAACGTGGTTCTCACGAAGACTCAGCGTGACACAGTGTGACAAGGCTGGCATTTTGAAATACAGGTACAACTCATTTTTGCCAGCTGAGTAGACTGGAGCAACTTGAAATAAAGTGTCTTGCTCAAGGACACAACACATCACCCGGAATTGGATTCACGACCTTACGAAATTTTGAAGGTAGTGGGTAAGTCGATTACATCGACTCCAGCACTCGACTGGTACTCATTTCATCGACTCCGAAAGGATGAAAGGTTAAGCTGACCTCAGTGGAATTTGAACTCAGAATGTAGACACGGTTGAAGTGCTACTAAGCATTTCGCCCGGCGTGCTAACTATTCAGCTGTTCTGATGCTGCGTGCAGTTCTGATCGGTTATTAATATTTGGTGTATATTTCTTAATTAAAAGAGCTTCTTTTATTCTCAAGTTGCCAATGTTTCTTTCTTTCTTTCCAACTTCAATGGATGTCTTGGGTGTAGCAATTTTATAGATGTTTTTTGGCTGAAGTAGTATTAGCATAGAAGTAATTTTCTGCATATGTGTAATTTTAGCATATTACTCTTTTACTTGTTTCAGTAATTTGACTACGACCAAGCTGGAGCACCGTGTTTAGTCGAATAAATCAACCCCAGGACTTTCTAAGCTTAGTACTTATTCTATCGGTCTCTTTTGCCGAACTAAGTTACGGGGACGTAAACACACCAACATCGGTTGCCAAGCGATGGTGGTGAGACGAACACAGCCACACAAATACATACATACATACATACATACATACATACATACATACATACATACATGCATGCATGCATACATACATACATACATACATACATAATACATACATACATACATACATACATACATACATACATATACAGAGTGTCCCAGATGTCGCACACCATTCTGGTTTTCATTTTAAATACTTAAAGCATTTTATTTTATTATATTTTTTCGGCATGTTTTATTGTAGAGGATGCTCAATTTGAGCATTTGTTACGATTAATTTCAATAACGTGTTTTTGAAATCAATTAGGGTGTATCAGGGTGGTGCGCAACTTCTGGGACACCCTGTTTATATATATATATACATATATATATATATACGACGGGCTTCTTTTAGATTCCGTCTACCAAATCCACTCACACGGCTTTGGTCGGCCCGAGACTATAGTAGAAGACGCCCAAGGTGCCACACAGTGGACTAAACCGGTACCATGTGGTTGGTAAACAAGCTATTTACCACACAGCCACTCCTGCTAAGATTCATTTTCGTTGGTAAACCTTTCTGCAGAAATTAGTTTCTATATCAAGCTTTAGTTTGTCCTTAAATCACTGACCTAAAGTGAATTTTGGGCAAAGATTTAGTAAATGTATCTTTTCGGTTGATAGGGTGTTAGATAGGCGGCGAGTTGGCAAAAACGTTAGCACGCCGGGCGAAATGCTTAGCGGTATTTCGTCTGCCGTTACGTTCTGAGTTCAAATTCCGCCGAGGTCGACTTTGCCTTTCATCCTTTCGGGGTCGATAAATTAAGCACCAGTTACGCACTGGGGTGGATGTAATCGACTTAATACCTATGCCTGTCCTTGTTTGTCCCTTCTGTGTTTAGTAATAAAGAAATAGGGTGCTAGATAGATCTGTGACATGTGGCTTGTTGTAACCGGAAGTTGTAGACTCAAAGCTGTTGCTATTTGCGATGTTTCGGTAGTACCAGGATCAATGTTATTTTTATTGTTCTTGGTATATCAGCGGCTTCATGTTGGAGGTTGTGTGCCTGTTGAGTTGCTGGTTAGGTGGTGGTGTCAGTGTTACTGTTACGGTTTTTATAACGACTGAGATAGAATGAAGTGGTGTAATGATTTCGAATCCTACCGAATTGACGTTCAAGGCGTTTTTTTTATCATGGTCCACACATTTGTCGAAACAGCTGTTGTGTGTGTGTGCGTGTGTGCGTTTCTATGTTTGTATGTGTGTGCGTGTGTATCTATGTTTGTATACCAGTACCTATATCCGTTGATAGTCAGGAGCGTGTGAAGAAGTCAATACGAATGTAGGGTAGAATGTTTTATTTAGGTCAATTCAATGGCCTGTTACCTCCGGATTTTCTTCAATATGTTGTCCGTTCCTCGGACAAGACAACTCTGAAACTATGTATATATATATATAACGGGAAGCTTTATGAAAATAAACAAAAGACGAAGGCAGGTGGAATACAAACAAACAATTGTATTAGTATGGCGCTCAGGAATATAAATAAAACAAGTCTTTTACGTTTCGAGCCTACGCTCTTCAACAGAAAGATACACAGAAAAGAACACGGAGAGAAAACAAGAGAGAAAAAATGCGTGCAGAAGCTAGCGAATCAACATGGCGATATATATATATATAATATATATATATATATATATATGAGACAAGGCATAAATAATGGTCATTACATATTTTCTCTTTGTGAAATATTTTGCCCGGATTGATAATTCCTCACTAAAAACTCATATATATATATATCATTGCTTTTATATCGAGTTATAATAAAAACAGTTTAACTGTAAACTGAAAAATTATTCCATACTTCCTCCTTATGGTGACCACTCTTCTTGTAAAAGTATCACACAAACACACACACACACACACACACACACGTAAATAGATTCAGGGATATGTGTGTGTAGGTGTTTCATCCTCTTTGTCATCTGCGATCAAATCGGACTAGTGATAGAGTGATTCATCATCTTACATATTCAAACAACGTAAAAACAAAAACAAAAAAACCCCAAAAAGCTAAAAACAAAAATGTTTTTAATGTATATAGACAATTTTATTCGTTTAGTCGAAGATAAGCCTTAATTCTGTCGCTCTTTCGAATTTCCATGTCGCCTTGAGAAATATTCTTTTTGTTTCTTTAGTAAAATTTCTTATTCTTTCTATCCTTATCTTCATATTTTTTTGATTTTGTTTTTTAATTTTTTTTTTTAATTTATCGTTCTGTATTTTTTATCTTTTATTTGCACAATTTTTTCTTTGTTATATTTCTAGCTGTTTCGTTAAATATTTATTTAGATAATTCTAAATTCGACATCTGAATCACAAGTCGCTAGGGGTCATCATGAGATTTGACAAGATAGACTGCCAATGATGATGGAGTGGCTGTACGTGTTCGCTCAACTTGCTAGAAATAGCAGTCTAATGTCTCTTAAATTTCAACCTATACTGTCTTATTAAAAAAAAGGTAGAGTGCACATCGCACTGTGTTTCCCTTTCGAAAAAGAAAACCTCCGTCCCTTTTCCGATAGGGGCGGGGGTGGTGATGGTTAGAATGCTGTGAGCGTAGGTCTGTTCAACGTTGACCTAGGGCTAAACAACCACAACCGCAACAATGACGACGACAACGATAACGACGACAACAACAACGACGACAACAACAACGACGACGACAACGATAACAACAACAACAACAACGAGATACCAAAAAATATTAATCTTTTCTTTGTTGGCCACAAGGACTGCAAAAACTTTTAGCACAATACAAACACAAAGGACAGTGAGAATTTACTAAAACACGCGTAAACAATAAAACAACAATTAACAAAAGGCTTATTACAGCAACATTCCCCATTAAGGGGAGAAACACCACCCAGAGGTGAAAGACAATCCCATAGGTCCCAAGTTACCCTTTTAGCCAGGGATGATACTACATCAAGCGTTTCTCTTTCCCCTGTACTTTTAGCTTACAAGTGCAAGCTTAAGGCAGGACCACTTACTCGGGTCATTATCTCTACATTCACCCAACCTTTTTACAAATTCAGTGGTGGGGGGCAGAACCTCTCTCTCCAACCTCACTTTCCTTTCCAAGTGAAACTTGAAAACGTTGATGAGGACTTGACCGTAAAGGAAAGTGTCTGCCTTCAGTCATTCCAGTCGTGGCCACCACACATCATACTATCCTACTTCGCCATAGCCATCTGACAGTAGAAAACTGCCTGCTCTTCTCGGCCAAAGGAAGGTGACGGGGTGATCTGTACAGCGATGTCAGCCGATAGCCAGATCTTTCCTACATGTGATATCAGCAGTTCAACATAACACCACAAGTCAGC
>NC_043001.1:127198107-127205607 GCF_006345805.1 Octopus sinensis | reverse complement strand
ATCAAAGCGAAGCCGGAAATATTTAAATACGGAGGTATACATTCAGTAGTATATTGGATATTTACTATCCCTTAGATTGTTGCTTAACCTTTATATATATATATATATAACTTATAAACAAGGGCAAAAGAAAAATTATTTCTATGCCAATATGCTGAGAACAGACTTTAAATCGTCAATTTCCACATTTTATTAAGTTGTTTATAAATTTAACCTTTAGAGGTATTTTTTAATATGCTGGCCATTAATAGAATTTTTTTCGAAAAGTTTTATCCTATATTAGATGTATATATATATGTTTTGAATCATGAAGAATTTGTACCGGATTTATGCAGATTTCTGAACTTTTTAAAAACATTTTATGCAATTATCTGATAATACAGACATAGACTTGCCCAAATGCATGAATAAATTAACTTTGATATTTTTTCACCTTTGTTACAATCATTTGTGACCAACTTAATCGTGAATTTTCTACGTTGTTCGAAAGGTTAATCAAAGTGTATTGAGTTCTATTTGCTGTTGATTGTTGTGTTTTAAGACGCCTGTTTTTGCTGCCTAACGGCAGTTTTGTTAACGCTGTCCCCCTTGTTTGAAGAGTGAAGCGTACTAAAATGGAGAGAATTAGCTACTCAGACTTGCCGTCGTCCGAGGAGAAGCTAATAAGATGTCTAGATAAAATAGATAAAAAGATGGAAAAGAAGAATTTCGCAGAGGCGGTGAGCCGTATGTTTGGAATGAATTGAAAAATTGCAAGAAATGATGAAAAGAGAGGGGAACCATGTTAAGGTATCCCTTCCCAGGGAAACTACTGAAAAGGAGGCCGAAAGAACCGTGTTGTACAGAACATATAACGTAAGACAAAATCGGATAGAAGTCGGTACAAGAGGTGAAGTGGAAAGGGCTCTGCAGCCCATTTGGAAAGAAGTGGAATACCTAAGTAGAGGGAGAAAGTTCTCAACGTTGGAGGTGCGGTTTGTGTCCGAGGCTGTGGCTAGGCAGCATGCTGTTACTCCCCTCAAGATGGAAGTGGTCCTACGACCTATTTACCTGGGAAGACGTGCTTCTCGGGTAAGGGTAGATAAGATCCCTCCTGAGGTGGCCGCCATCCTGCTTGGTATGGAGGATCAGATTGTGGTTCTCTAGGCAAAAAGAGTGACGACAAAAAAATTGGTATGGGTAGAGCCTGGAAATGGTGGTCCAGGCCGCCCCGGAAGATCTAGAAAGGATGGGGGAGTCCTTTAAGAGTCATGGTGGAGGGAAGGATGCCCAGGTGGATTTAATGTGGGAGAAAAGGCCACATTAAGACTATGCCCGCCACCCAGTGCAAAGCACCAAAGCACCAAAAAGAAAAATCACACCTCCGGCGAAGTTGTCTACAAGCAAGGAGGAGCCCCAGAAGGAAGAACAAGAATGAACAACACAAGCTAAAAAAGGAGAAAATCTAAGTAAAAGTCTGAGGAAAAATGCGAATCCCCACCCTACTCCCACACGATCCCATGCTGTCACACCTTCCTCTTGAAGTCACCAACGCTCCCCCGACACAAGCATACAGGCACCCAAAACTAACCCCCACCAAAAAAGTGTTTTGGTTTAATTTATAATAAGTTACACAAAAAACTGAAGAACAGTTTAAAGAACACAAATATCCTACCTGTGTCGGTGGACGTGGACGGAGAGGATACGTCCTGGCGTATGAAGAAGAGAAGGTGAAGCTAATGGAAAAGTTTGGGACAGAAATATTGGACATAGGCGTGACAGCAGACACAATCAAGTTGTCACCTGAGTTAAGCTGTATTTTAATTGTAACTTTGTTTAAAAAAAGTGTAAATGAAGTGAGGTCGAGTGGCTTCGTTCCATTTCATTATTTATTTAAAAAGATTTTCCCATTCGTTTGTCTTTTTTCCCCCCACTTATACGCTTGTCTGTGTTTAGCCTCTTGTGGGCAATAAAGAAATCGTTGTTACAATCATCTGGAATGAAACTGTCAACGCGCGATATTCAAGCAATTTTGCTATTCAACTTAAAAAAAAAAATATAATATGAGGGAATATTATTCCAAACTTACAGGGAAAAATTCAATTTAGAAATATATGTATATATATGTATATATATATATGTGTATGTATATATGTATATATATATATGCATGTATACATGTATGTATGTATATATATGTGTGTGTATGTATGTATATATATATATATATATATATATATATATATGGAGGGGTGCCTATGAAAAATGATGAAAGGAATAATAATTTTCAAATGAAAACTATTTATTGCGTTATGATAAAATAAGACAAAAACACTCAGAGAGCGCAAACCTCCGCCAAAGCAATACCAACGTCCTAATTTCTTTTATTAGGCACACGGCCTCTTATAAAGATGGGACAATGCAAAAACAGACAAAACAATACAATGCAATGGCTTACCTCTCCACCCGAAGCAGGCAGTTCCATTTTATGTCTCACACAGTTCATTATTCTTTTCTTCCATCATATTTTTTAAAGAAATCCTTATTTTATAATTTTAAATATCTCCCTCTCCTTTATATTTGATATTCCACTATGTCCTCAAATGCCACCACCGGTGGCAACTCATTGAATCAAAATTGTAATGGTAATATCTCTACCATTTCCCCGAGCAGTTCCTTCAACCTTTCATCTCTCTCTCTTACAAGCGAGACCACTTTAAAACCTTTATTGCACGGTTTAGGCACTAACTTCACCCTAATTACAATTTTCACTTTCATGACATTGTTTTTTCAGTTTCTACATTTTCTTCTGTACTGTATCATAGTTCTTGTTTTTCCTTCAGTGATACTTTCTGATTTCCATCACTAATCTCTTCTGCTGTTGCTGGTGTTTCCATCTCTTCCTTCCCTGCTTGTCTCTCGCTCAATATTGTTGTCATTTCTCTTCTATGTTCCTTTTTTCCTGTCCTTTTACTTTCTCCTCCATGCTAATTGCTGGTATTGCTCTCTGTTTTCTGTCTTTGTCTTTCTCGCTTAATTTTGCCATCTAGTTTATTTTCTGCTCGTTCGCTTTTCCTCCTTTTGGTAACCCTTGTCTCTCCTCTACACTTCCTTTTCTTTTCTTCATGGAACTCTTGGTGGTGAGTCCACGTTTTCTTGTCTTCTCTTCCTCTTCACCACTGTGTATCTTTCTTCCACATTTTCCAGTGACACGTGCCACCAGCCACGCCTCGTCAATTTCTGGGGACACTCTGCCAATCCTACCTCTGGCCACACGTCTGCCACAATAGGTTGGAAGTAGTACCCACTCAGTTGATCTCAAAGCACAGTGGTGTGTTTTATCGCCTCTTGTTCACTCGCAAAGCGTACTTCCACTGTGCCATATTTTTGTTTCTTCCGGTGTAGTACGTCGTTAGACTTTTGATCTCTTTCAAGTATTCTTCGACTACCGGATTGATTCCAAAATCTGATCAGTTCGTGCTAGTTCCGAGGCCAAACATCCCTGAAAGTTTCATCCGAATCCATCCAGCGTTTCTTGAGTTATCTTGTCCACAGATAAAAAAAACAAAAGCGTTACGGTGGAGGTAATAAAATAGTTCTCAGTTGTATAACACCTTTCATATCTACTCTATTCATATCTCTTCAATTTCTACGACTTCTTTTTCTCTCCACAGTGCGTGTATATAGCGCTCTTTTACTCATTTCCACCAAGGCTGGTCTGTGTACTCATCTTGCACCTTTCCTGTTAATTCCTTCTCCCTTTCTCTATCTTATTTTCTCTCTTCCCTAATTGAAACCTCATTAAGCAAAATAAAAGAATAAATATAATTTTATCTTTAGTATTTCGGCTTCATGCTGGTAAAAATGCTTAAGGACATTTCGTTTGTCTTTACGTTCTAAGATCAAATTCCTCAGAGGTCGACTTTGCCTTTCATCCTTTCAGAGTCCATAAAATAAGTCCCAATTGAACACTAAGGTCGATGCAATCGATTTACCCACGCACTCGAAATTACTGGCCATGTGCCTAAATTTGAAGCCAATATCAAAACAGCCTAATATCAATATCCAGGAAAAAATTTTTAATTTAAGTAATAATGGTTTACAGTTTTGGCACAAAGCCAGCAATTTTGAGAGGAGGTGGTTTGCCGATATCGCCGACCCCAGTGCTTTGAATGGTACTGTATTGCATCGACCACGAAAGGTACAGTTGACCTCGGTGAGATTTGAACTCAGAATGTCAAGAATCGGAGCAAATACTGCAAGGCATTTTTCCGACACTTCAATGACTCTGCTAGTTCGCGCTTAAAATTTATTACATTAGCAACTATTACTAAGTTCGAACTACCGACCTTTCAGTTAACATCTAAACGCGCTGGAGCCATGAAAAAGAAAAGAAAAAATTACCTGAAATTAACGTGTCTGCTTCATGTGGGCATATTTAAATAGGAATATTGCGAATAAATCTACTTTTGTTTTTCCTTGACACTATTGAGGCTTTCAAAGCTCTTTATTTAACCTGACAAGGATTTAAGTAACCTTAAAGACTTTTACAAAAGATTAGTTTTGTCGTTTGAAAGAAAAACCAAACAAACAAACACAAAACGAAAGCAAAGTAACCCAGAAGCACCGCAATCTGTATTTATGTTGTATAGTTTGTGTAATATTAACACGGTTTCAAAGGGATAATTTTCGTCTCTAATTGGGTGTTAAATTTGATGACAAAGTATGTGTCAGAACAAACCCTGCTTCTTTGTAAATGCCTAGAAGCGCATCTCCAGCAACTCGTATTATTCATCTATTGTAATCAACATTGAGTCGTTGGCAACTGTCATGTGAGCATGAAACATCAGATCATTTTGCTTATCATCGGATGAGTGCTTCGGATGTTATTATTAGATATTTTGCTAGTGCCAGTTAGTTGTTTTGTTATTTTTATTGCCGTCGATGGGCAGAATCGTTAGTGTCGGAAAAAAAAGGTCTTGCAGTATTTACTCTAGCTTTTTTCGTTCTGTGTTCAAATCCCGCCAAAATCAACTTTTCCTTTCATCCTTCCGGGGTCGATGACATGAAGTATCTCATATACATTGATATATTTTTGATTCTTTATTGCGTTGAATTGGCGGAGTTGTTTGAGTGTTGGACAAATGCTTTGTGGTGTATGTTCTGGCTCTTTACGTTCTGAGTTCAAATCCCGACGAGATCAACTTCTTCCATCGATACAAGGTCGTTTCCAACTGCCTGACAGGAACCGAATCGATTTCCTGAATGTACCAATGTGGACATGGGCAAACAGCATATGGTCATCCAGATCGTATCTAGATAGAGTATTCTGTCGGCCAGCAAGCAGATAGGGATATCATTAATTGTCAACAATTTAAAATCATCGGCTACACTGTCAATAAATTTGTGATCTGTGCGGTCGACATGGATGGGTTTCATAGGCAATGTCCCGGATATTGGAAGATGAATGCATCGCTCTCGGCGCACCAAGCTTACTGATTAGGGGGAGTTAAGGGGAAACTGATAGAGCCAACTGTCAACAACCGATGGTGGTTGTCCTTGAAAGGACTATTAGATTAGAATTGATTGATTGGGTTTAGTAAGAAAATAGAGAATCCTACAGTAGAGGAGGAGCTAGTTAGTGATCTGGAAGAGCGCTTAAGAAAGTTATTGCGTCTAACGAGCTGGCTGTGATATTGGCTCTTGATAGATTCTTTAAAACCCAGCATGAGGTAGCGTTGTCAGCTAGGACGTGTGCTCGAAGGCATGAGGGAACGAAAGCCGTTTGATAGTCCCGGTGGCCGAGGCGCAACGTGGAGATAAAGCCACAATTCAGTCTTTGATGGATCAGGGCAGTGCTTACTCCTCGATTCCAAGATGTGTGCAGCTTCTCAGTGGAATTTAGATTAATAATTTGCGAGTGGACTGCGACCGAAAATGAGGTAGACTTTATCACATGCCTCGACGGCCTGCCATTGCTCTCGGTTTTAGGATACAAAGTTTTGCGAAACGCCGATAACGGTTGACAAAATATGAAAAGTGTTGGATGGCTGCGCGTGCGAGAAGTGGCCAGGGCAGGACAGTCTGCACTACAAGCTTTATCTTCACATGCCCGACTTGTTCGGGGGCCTTTTGGTAGAAGCTAATTACAGGTGATACCGCAACGGGAGAATTCCCAGTCGTGCGAAAAGGGAAGTGGTGGTACAATCAAGAAAGGAGTCCAAGTGAATGATAGAACCCTAATTACAATATCAGTAAAACCAATAGCCTAACTAGAAATCTCTCTAAAAACTTATTTGTTGATGATATAGATGTTACACTCAAGGTTCTGAGAAAGTATTTATATATATGTAGGGACTATAATATTTACAGAAGATGAAGTTGAGACGTTGGATAGAAATAAACATTGTATCCCTTAGAATTCCTCTCACTTATCTCTCTCTCTCTCTCTCCTCTATCTATCTATATAATATATATATATCTATGTGACTTCATTGACCGAGGTTACCGTGGTCTTTTCCGTAGGCTTTTCTTTCCACGGGTAAACCTTACATGTCCTCCCCTTTACACTTCATATTGACATTTCTGTGATAACGATCCCTATTGATCAATTTTTTCCTTTCCCTTTCCTCCACCTTTTTTAAATTTTTTAATTTTATTCCCCCCTTTTTTTGTCCTCTTTCTTTCCCTTTACGATCCCTTTTGATCGAAAACCAAACCCCCTTTTTTTTACCCCAAAAAGAAAAGCTCTACCTTGTAATTTGTCCTGTCTGTGTGCAGCCCTGGAAACATATCTATCTATCTATCTATCTATCTATCTATCTATCTATCTATCTATCTATCTATCTATCTATCTATCTATCTATCTATCTATCTATCTATCTTCTATCTATCTTCTATCTATCTCTATCTATCTATCTATCTATCTATCATCTATCTTCTATCTATCTCTCTATCTATCTATCTATCTATCTATCTATCATCGATCTATCTATATATCTATTTAGTAACTCTCTCTCTCACTCTTTATATATATTAGTAGAACAGCTTCGCTTTTTTCTATTAAAAGAGATTTTCTACCAATATTTACACTGTGCATGCTATCATTTATGCCATATCAAGGGCAGTGAGCTTATAGAATGCTTAGCGGCATTTCGCCCGTCTTTTACGTTGTGAGTTGTTCAAATTCGGCTGAGGTCGACTTTGCCTTTCATCCTTTCGGTGATCGATAAACTAAGTACTAGTTAAACACTGGAGTCGAAGAAATAGATTTATCTAATCTCTTAATATTGCTATCCTTGTGCCAAAGGTTGAAATCCTTATTTATAGGTTTATGCGGATGCTTCGATATATTCTCAAAAACAATTATTTCACACACACACACACACACACACACACACACACACACACACACACATACACACACACACCACTTATTTATGTGTGTGTGGGGGGGTGGGGGTGGGGGAAATAATTGTTCGGCTATGCTGGGGCACCGCTTTGAAAGGTTTTAGTCGAACA